>NC_045733.1:1612500-1900000 GCF_008692095.1 Etheostoma spectabile | reverse complement strand
TAAAATCGACATTTTTGTAGATAAAAAATCCAATTTCTTCAGTTTCTGAGGTTTGAGTGAGTGAGCTCTTTGAGCGTCTGTCTCTGACAGTGTTGAGAATTGTTGGAGAGCTGCAGAGAGGATGAATAATGGCATATTAAACATTAAGGATGAAGGAGTAGTGAAGCAATTATTTCTGTTCATATTTCACTGAAAACACTTACTTCCATCCATCCATCTTTTCCTCTGTTCCACTCCTTTCTTTACTCCTTCACTCCATTTCAAAAAGTGTCATTTTTTGCACCTTTAACACCCCCATCCACCCTCTACCTCTGTTTTACTTTTTACTGTATTGTTTTTGTATTTCAATTTGTAGGTGCACATGAACCGCTTCAACAGCTATGATTTAACATTAGTTTCTCATTACAACACCAGAACATACATACACTATGGAGAGGAACACTTGTCTAGGGATGCAGCTATTGAGTAATTTAGTAATCGAGTATTAATTACTATTCTACAGATCCCATAGATCAATCGTGTAACCTGATAAGAAAACACATTGGCTTTATTAAAGAGAATACTAAATATACAAAGAAAATGAGATCTGTTAAAAAGAACAACTAACTAACTCATTTTTAGAAAAGGTAACATTTTTATTACCAAGATTGCATGCAAAAATATTTTCTGACAAAACTAAAAGAAAACATTTTTGAACTAAAGGTCTGTCACCGGAACTGGATTAAACAAAGGCATCGATGATTTTGGAATTGTTACCACCCTATTTGAGTCTGTATTGGTATTACTTGTTTGTGTCTGCATGGGGAGGAGTGTGAATAAGACAAGATTAGGAGAAAGACTAGATGAGAAAGGGAGAATGGAAAACAAAGCTGTTTTTAATTAAAACATGCTTTTTTTACAGTTAATAATCATTTATTGTGGGGTTGTTCTGAATTGATATGCACAACTGGTCAATGGGTCAACTCAAAAAATGTGTTTCAGTATGTCTGCTGTCAAAACACAGTACTGCAATGCATTAAAACACAGAAAGCTATTCCTAATGCATACATGTGTTGTTACAAAGACAGATGCAATATGAAGTAGAGACAGCAAGAGAGAGAGAGCGAGAGAGAGAAAAAGAGAGAGAGAGAGAGAGAGAGAGAGAGAGAGAGAGATAAAGGGGAGAGGGAGAGAAAAGGGGGGGAGAGCAAGACATAGACAGATAAAGGGGGAAAGAGAAACTGCCCCAGTAGTGGTTTTGGCTGAATACGCAAGGTTTTCCAGAGTCTCACTCGGGGACAGGGGAATTTCACACACGCATGCTGGTTGCTTACACTGGCACATGGGGCTGGTACAGTATTACAGCACATTACCATCTCTATTTGGCATTGTTTGCTTTGCCTCATGCCTACACATACAAACACCATGCTTGTGTGCACACAACTCCTGACCATACAAGCCAACCACAGGCACCATGGGAATAGTCTATTGGCTACTGGCAAAGCTGATGCCTGGTCTGAGTCCAAAACAGAGCAGAGAGCAGAGCTGTGAAGGGAAAATGCCACTGAAATTCAGCTTCAAAAGATGTCCTTACTCAGTTCTTATATTTAAGAAATTAATACAGAAAAATCTGACCAACTTTTAAATACTTTAAATATTAAATCTGAAGTTAGTTTGACTATTCCAATTCCAGAAGTAGGTAAACAGTATGTGTATTGTGATTAATTTCTATTGGCATTTCTCTGTTATGTCTCTAAAACGGACAACAATTGTTTGGTTTGCAATGCTTCATGCAAGTGTTTGTATCTGCATGTATACGATTGTGTGTGTGTGTGTGTGTGTGTGTGGTGTGGTGTGTTTTGACTGATGGCAGAGGGCCAGCAACCCAGCTCCTTCTCAGGGTAGATAAAACAAGACCCACAAATCACCCAGTCCTGACACCACCATGTTTGTGTGCAGATCTACAAAATTAAGACAAGCTAACACTTCTGTTTGTCTATGTGTGTACTAGCTGTATTTTTGAGTGTTTTGTTAGAGCACTGGGTGTCAAACTGCTTTTGTTGTGCTGGTTTGTACTTATACTTGAGTTTTTATAAGTTGTTTTTTTTTCTAGGTATGTGAGCCTGAGCTTGTGTGCCCATCTACTATGTGGAAGTGTGCTTGCTGTGTTTTTTTTTTTTTTTGTGTGTGTTTATGTGTGTGTATTTATGTCTATGTACAGGGCTGGGCCAGAGAATGTGTGGTGGGAATCAGGTGTAAATTCAGTCATTAGATGGCTTCCAGAAACCAGCATACATAAATAAATGCATAACAAAGAAACAGAAAAAGGTGAAGGAGAGAATAGGAGTGGACAGATAAGCAGAGGAAGGCGAGGAAGAGTAGAGAAAGGGGTGGGAGAGAATAGGAGGAGGTGGAGAAAGGAAAGAGAGAGTGACGACATAACAAAGGAGTGCAGGGAAGAATATCTGGAGTGTGAGGTAAGGAGACAAGAAAGTGGGGATAGAAATGAGAGGTGCAGGAACAGGAAAGGTGGGAGGAGGAGAGTAAGCAAAGAAAGGGGGAAAGAGAAAAATAAGGTAGAGAGTAGGAAGGGTAATCAGGAGAGGAGAGAACAGGAACAGGAAAGAGGGTGAGGAAATAAAATGAGAGTTCAGGAACAGAGGAAAAGTGAAGCATTTGATAATCTTAGAATCTTACCAGTTAGAGTATAATTTCTGGGCCCATCAAAGTGTGTAAATATGGTTCCGAGCCCAGTCTGGTTCAGGTGATACCGTTGTATGTTTCCATTGGGACGAATTGGTTCAGACCAGATCACATTGAGGGAATAGGGGCTTAAAGCTGTTACCACTGTAGGCTGCACACCCTCTGGGACTCCCTGGACTGTCACTGCCACCACCTAAACACACACACACACACACACACACACAACACACACACCCCACACACACACACACACACACACACACACACACACACACACACACACAACACACACACACACACACACACACCACACACACACACACACACACACACACAGACATACACACAAACAGAAGAAAACTAAAAAAATGCACATAAATATAACAGATTTTTGATATTTTACAGAATGTACAAGGTGTGGATAACAGATGGCTTTCTGCTGCAAGCATTTATGAAGCCAATTAACATGATCACAACCCAATAAAAAACTGTATCCAAATTCAGGGCTTTTCTTTCTGAGGTAAAGACCTTGTTGACAACAGAGAAAGAAATTTGCAGGTGATTTAATGTATTTCATTAAAAAATAAAACAGAAAGGTAAAACGTGGACAGCAACACATCTTATGTTAAAACCTGCAACCAGATAAGGCAAAAAAAGGGAGCAAATGAAACCAAGTGAAGTGTCAATATGAAAAGGCCATTCTTTACAGTATGGTACATGTGTTTTTATTGGCAATTTTACCAAGAGCAGTATACCAGTATGAGAATACTGGACACTAAGTACTTGTTGCTTCCAGTTCAAAGATTATCTCTCCAGAACACAACTTATTCTGATGGCAACATAGATATTGGGCCTTAGTTGAAATACTCAGTTTTTATATTTTTGCTTGACGAATAATCCAACTGCTTCAGCGGTTAAACCTGCAATGCACAAAAATCACTGCTTTTTAGTTGTTGTTGCGAGTGACCATTTTATTGTTATCTGCGGGCCACTGTGAACGCTGGGTGAATGTGGAGACCATAGAATCACAGGACAATCTGCTGCTAATGGCAACAGGGATATCCTGCCTTAATAGACTGTCACTAGCACTTCCCCCACCTGTCCCACACAGTGCTATGCAATTAGAAGACTGCTACTACAACTAAGGAGACACACACGCATGTGCCTACACAAACACAACCACACACACGTGCAAGTATACTGTATGCAAACTGAGGCAGATTGGAAGATAAGGAAGATGCATGGAAAGTGTAGTATCAATCAGTGAGTGCTTCAGTGTGCTGTTACCTCAGAAGTCAGTCGCTCAAATGTAAAGAAAATAAAAGGCATAAAACCACCTACTGTATAGTGTACCCTAAATACAGTAAACTTATTGAAGTTAACTTAGGTAGAATATTAAATAGAATATTACATTTTTATATATAAACCTGACATAGAATCATTAATGGCTCAGAAAAACGATGTTTACATGTTACTCACATGCAATACAAAGCTGAATATACAAAAGCATGCTTCACTAGGATACTCTTCATCCAACCCTTCTTTCTATTTACAAAGGAATGGAACTTGGACGGACAGAGAAAAATGGGATTGTGAGAGATACATAGAGTAAAGCGGGGATGTTGGACAGCAGTTGACAGTTGGTCCAAAAGAGAAACTGGTGTTTGGACAATGGAAACAAGAAAGGAGGAGAGGAGAAAGAGAGATACAACAGTTGGAAGAAACTGAAGAGTGCGCCGTTAGGATCAGGGGAATGACAGGAGACAAATAGCAGAGAGAACAGGACAAAAGGATTCGGAGACAGAGGAGGACCAATCGCTCTTCCTCCCTCTCTAAGTGACCAACCATATTAGATCCGCACCTTCTGTTGTCACAGCAGGTGTGTGTTTGTGTGTGCCTGGGTTTGTTTGTCTGTGCCTCTGTGTGTGGTGTGTGTGTGTGTGTGTGGTGTGTGTGAGAGGGGGCTGATGCCAGGTAATTGCAATGGTGTATTAGGTTAGCCCAAGTTATCCCATAATTGGGACTGTTTGGCCAATTTTCACTGGTGTACGAACTAATCCAACTCACTCCCTTTCCCCCCTTTGCTAGGTGTGAGTGTTCTTGTATGTGTGGACATCTATGTGTGTGTGAGAGGGGGAGGTATGTGTATGGCTTTAGGAGAAGTATGTGCATGTTCTCCTGGTCGTGTAGTTTTTAGTGAAATGAAAACAAGTTTCCAGGCAGGATACACAATTCTTCACTTTTGTTAACATTGCGAGATAGGGCATTTGTGAGGTTTTGGAATAATTTGCTATTAACTTGTAATATTCACATAAATGCAAGTCGTATGGGGCATGCCTTAGTGGAGGTCTATGTTCTAAGGCTACATTGACATTGTTATGTTTTGGTGCAGAGTTTTGAGCCAAAAGTGATGTCAAGTTGTGTTTTTAGATCCAATAGAATAACTAATCTATGTTTAACCTTACACGCCCAAACCATATCTCTCATTAACATTCTCGTATACAGCATTTAAACTCCGCAGTCAATTTTGGTGTTGCCAAAGTTCTCCGGTTGTGGCCATTGAGACTGAAACACAACCCTGAAGAACACCAAACAAAAATGGGGTAAGAAGTGTGAGGTGTAAACCATAGACTAACCTAGAAAAAGATTAAACCAAAACGTAACAATGTAAATGTAGCCTTAGCGTGCCCTTCTAGTTCTAAAAATGTTAAATGTACCATTGTTAACCAAATTGTATCATTGTGTCTTCTAGGATTTTACAATTTCACAGTTGCATACTTAAGAGAAATAAGACAATCAACAGCCAATTCTGCTCTGAACAACACATTATCCATGTGGCTTTAATAGGCTGATAGTATTTTGGACTTTGTTGCAGATCGAAGTCTTTCTGCTTCGTAATGTTGACATATCTTTTAACGGCGTTTGAAATTAAATGTACACAGTGGTACAGTGGTTCTAGTGTCTAGTGGTTCACAGGTCACATTATCATTTCTCTTAGGTTCATCTACCTTCCCTGTGCTCCACTCTTTGCATGTGTCTGGCTGCTCTGGCTCTAAAGAGTAACCACATGATGATGACCATAAACATACTGGCTACTTACAAGTGGCTGCCTAATCATGAGTACATCCACTGATGTATTGACTTTGGGGGTATGGGAGCCAAGCAAGGGTGACATTAGGAGTCTTTTAACAAGTTGGAGAAAAATTCATTACTACTTCCCAATCAGTTAGCCCTGTAATACATTTACAAACAATAAAAAATAAATGCTAAAAACAATAACAACAAATTTTTCTTTCTCTCTCTTCTCTCTGACCGTTTATCAATCCTCATTCTCCCCAGCATCATTTAATGTATACGTTAATCCATCTATTGTCTATTTATCTATCAACCCCTCAACCTGTTCAACCAACTCTACCTCCATCCCACTCTCTCATCCATCCACCCCTCCAGTGACATATCTACAGGCTTCGTCTTTTTCTTTTTTGGCATTTTAGGCCTTTATTTGTGAAAGGACAGCTTAGACATGAAAAGAGAGAAAGAGTGGAAATGACACGCAGCAAATGGCCGCTGGTCGGAATCAAACCCGCGGTTCTAAGCCTCTGTATATGGGCGCGTGCTCTACCAGGTGAGCTACCCAAGCGCCTGAGGCTTCGTCTTTACGTAAGAATGTGCTCATCAAAATAATGAGATGTTAAATAAGCTTTGAAAAAAAAAGCCAGAAAGACAGTTTTCAATGTGAGCTTTCATCATCCCTAAGCCGGAGAAATTAATTGTTGTGGTGATATCAGCTCTGCTACAGCCAGAGAGATAGCAGGGGGAGTTCTGTGTGAAGTTATTACGGCCGCTATCACAAACATCAGGTAAGCTCAGCAAATCCAGAGCCTCGCATACAGGGAAGAGCGGAAACAAGGCTAAATAAAAACTTGTTCCGACAAGGAACAACATACTACACTGTAATTTCTTAACAACAAAGGTCAAACACAGGTTTAAAATTTGTAAAATATCTCCTGCAGAACAACTGAGCATGAATTACGATGTAAACAACATCAAGAAAACAGCATCTGAAGACGCTTTACGATAGGGTACTGTAAAAAGGCATTGAGCTGAAAAGCCACTGGCCAAACAATGGATCAGATGAGTGGCCAACTGCAGAAGACCAAGTGAAAGGTTGCTATTTACCCAATGTCAAGCAGGGGGCTGCATGTCCAGGTAATTTCTCCTTGACAGAACAAAAACAGGAAAAGTGATCTTTGCACACTTGTTTTCAGACAGGTAGGCGGCAGATCAGGTGCGTAGGAGAATAAAGTCACAAAAGCACCTCAGGCACAATGTTGACTATTATGGTAAATGTATTGATCTATCTATATTTTGTTCAAAGACGCAAAGAAGTTGAGTTTTAAAGAAAACACTGACAACAACAGCATTGATTAACAACTAGAACTACACCCACATAGTATTTTCTCTCAAAGTATTAGTCTCTCTAATTTTTGTCTCTCTTTAACACACAAGCTCATGCCAACACACTTCTTTTGCACACCTTTCTTTTCCTTTAATTGTTCAGCCTAAATCAAAGGAATGAACTGAATTACAGTGCTGAGTAAAGTGGTGCTTAGTTCAGCGAAGCTCAGTCCATCTTTAGAGTAGTCATTAGATAATCATACAGTGGAATAATATCTTTATGAAATGGGGTGCTACAACAGAGTAAGGTTTTGCAAAGTGTGAGTGTGTTGGTGTGTGAAAGAGAGCTCTGTCAAATGGACAATTAAATAATACAGAGTAGAAATCAACAGAACAGACATTCCCTTACTCATTGTAGGTGCAATCGGTAATATTTAATACACTTTTAGTCTTTTTGTACAAAATAACTACAACATAAGTGTTGCTTTTGGGCCACTTATTGGTTATCTTATTGGTCACTGCTGATATTTCAAGCTTTATAAATAGGCAGGCTGGTCCAGTTTTGTTTGTATTTGCTTTGAATGCTCCAAACTCCCAGCACCTACTGAACTTTGGACTCATAAGAACTTAAAAACTGACACAGACTTAGTATTATATTTGTGAGACAGGTGAGTATATTGTTAGCCACATAAGTGTTTTAAGGTGCTAATATAGTAATAACACATAGCAAATGTTAGTGTGACACATCAGAACTGTCATAGTGACACAAACACGTGTAGTCTTACCTGTGTACTGTCAGTACAACCAGCCCGGTTACAGACCCTGAGCTGGTAACTGTATTCCTGGAAAGGTCTGATCCCACCCACATCAGTGAAACTGTTTTCATCACCACGGTAACGCTCTTGTCCATCCCGCAGTATAACATAGTGAATGGTGTCCCCTGGTAAAATGAAAAAGTTACTTAATGATGATCAACTTCAGATATTCATAAAATTAAAAAGGTATGAAACATCTTGCCTTATTGATTTTTAAGCGCAAATCAACATTAAACATGAATACCCCTATACTGAAGTGAATTCAACTGAACCGCATACAGAGAAGTGTATTTTTTTGATGCATGCACACACAAACACACCATTAGGCTTGGCCGGGGCTTGCCATAGCAACTGGATGATGTCATCTCGTTCACTAAGCGACGCCACCGGGGTGGTGCCACTCCCCACGGTTTGTCTTCACTGGTGGTCACTGTTGTAGCATTACTGGAGCCTCGTCCAAAGCTGTTCCAGCCCCTCACTCTGTACTCATAGGTGGTGAAGGGCTCCAGGTCAGTGTCTATTAGAGGGTAAGAAAGGTAGGAAGGAAAGAGAAGGGGACAGAAAAATAAATAAAGGGGGGCTGCAAGAAAATCAACAAAACCGTCAAAAAGATTCTCATTATATTGATTAATTAATTATTTACCAACACGGCAACACTTAGAAGTGATTAAATGTGATTAATGTTGTAAGTGCACACATGGTATAAGCTCCAACTCCAGTATGTACACAATCATGTTGTCAATGAATTGCAAGAACAGCTAATATTAATATAAAATATAGTTGTTTGACAAAGTCAGTAATTAAAAAAAATTATTTAATCTAACAAAAGATAGACTTTGCGTCTGCTGTTTTATTTTAATTGTTTTGAACAGTTAGCAAACGGGATGCAGTTGCAATAGTATGTGACTCTCGAAAAATAAAAAAAATATTGGATTCAGCATATACTGTGGACCCAATGTAAAGCCTTTATGTAGCAAAATATTTCTGATTGATTTGTGCTATGAAATCTTTCGAGCAGCCTGTTACAAAAAGGCCAAAGGTTGTGTGATTCATACACAGTATGAATCATATTGCAGATATGTCTATGTATATCAAAAAGACTGTGTACTAATACTGTAGGTCTTTCTTTGAAATTGTGTGTACTGTTAGTTGCATTGCCAATGTAAGCATGCATTATATTCCAAATATATGCACTGGTGCATAGTTGTTCACGTCAGGCTGTTACTGAAGCATTCTGGGAGATAGGTTGTTAAAATCATTCTGGTGAGGTACACATACAGGATCGTACATACTACTTACAGGTGCACTTTCACACACGCACATATGCATTATTTTTAAGAGTGTTAAGGGACTGCTGCTGTAAATGAGACCAAGTTTTGTCCACCGGTCTGGTTCACTATTATCTTTACTACTTTGAAGCAGCAAAACACACACTTGTGTAAATAAAGCACTGAATGTGTGTGCATGGATACATACATGCCAACATGTGACTGTGTTTGATTAAGAACCAATTCCAAAAAGTATAAATATAAATTGGGTTAACTCTGGGTGTGGACAATACAGTACATACCTATGTAAAGCATTCATAGCACATGTAGAGCTATGTGTGTGTGATATACCTTAGATTTTTCCCAGTAAAGTATAGCATGATACCCTGCATGTGTGAGTGTAAATGTGTGTATGGGAAACATCTGGTGTATGGTGGGTGGCGACAGCTTTATGTGCCTCTGCCCAGATGGTGTCACAGCATTGCCTAGAAACTCTTATCCTAACCGCTCCATGCCCCCCCCCCGCCCAACACACAGTCACACACAGTCACCCACACACACACTCTTCCAGAAACTAACACAAAGTAAAAGAGACACACAAACCCACATTCACCACAGAAGCACACTAAAATGGTAACTAACTAGACAGTAACACACAAAAAACATGTAATTTATTGCAAAACCACCCATACACACACAAACACACAACCAATTAGTCTCGATTAAGGAGATGTAACTACCCAGATAAATAATGGGTGGACAGTCTAAAAATCCTGACACACAGTGCCCGCAAACACCAACGCAGACATACACTCATAACTCCCTTTGGGCTGATAAATAGTAGAGAATGTTGAAATGGCATTTAAACGGCCATCTCCAAGTTTTAATGACACACAAGTGTACAGCGCAGAGAGAGTTACCACGTTAACAGCTATCAATGTACACTGCAACAGCTGTCTTGGTGTGTGTGAGCGTGTGGAAGGGCATCTGTCTCTAAAGCCCGTTGATTGCAGCAGCTGACACATTTAGTGTAAATGCAAAATTGGTTTCCGCAGGCTCAAAATTTCTATGAGCGATGTGTTTCACAGATGGCTATTTTCCGTCTTTGTTATTCTTCATAGTGGCTTGGAAGACTGAAGTTAGAGTCCCAATTTCCAACAAAGTCATAGGTCAGAAGCAGGGATGCAAATATATTATAAATGGTCAAAAATCTCAAAACTCATACATTACAGAGCTTACAGAGACATGCTGACACCTTAAAAGAATATGCGATTAAAAAGAAAACTTAAATTGAGCTGAATGGTGATGCTGGTGATCTTAGGCAGTTATTGTGGTTACACATTTGAACTACAACAGCATATTAGATTACCTGTATAGGTGTATCTGTTGGTATCTCCGCTGTACATTACCTCCTCGTGCGATGGGCAAAGGCTTCCCTCGAATCGCAGGTTCTCAGATTGCGTGTGACTGTATGCCTCAGCCATTTTGTGTGTGTTATCACTCATGTTTGTATGTGTGGACAGGCCCCTAGTGAGAGTTTCATGAGTGGTGTTGTTGGAAGGTGAATATGTTGTGGAGGGTGTGTCAGGGTGCGTGTATGCAGACAGGACCCATGTGCAGGCGGTCGTAGATGGATCGAGGTCACAGGAGCCACAGTAAGCTGTAGATGCTGCAGCTATAGGACACACAGTGCCCTGCAAACACTGGTGCTGTGCGGAGAAAAGGTGGAGATACAGATAAAGATGTAGAGTGGGGAGAAAAAAAAAGACAAAGGGGAGAGTTAAATAATAAGAGAGCAGTAAAGTCAGGGTAAGAGGAGACAAAAAGAGAAAAGTGAAACTACAAGGTTAAAAATCTTTATTTTTGTCTCTATGATTGCACTGCACATACACACACACCCTTACCACAGAAACCTTATTTTTAGAAGTTTAATATTTATTATGTAATATAAATTCTGAAGCGTGTCCCTCACACATAAACATGTAGAATAAAGTATGCATGTGTGTTTGTGTGTATGTGTGGTAAGCATGGTCCTTAATGACATCATTAGAGCTAATGAGAGTTCCTACCCTTTGTCCCTGTGTGTGCGTTTGTGTATGTGTGTATATGTGTGCCTGTCTCATGCTGACTTGGGAGCACACAAACACAACATGACCCCAGTTGATAAATGGAAGGTGGCTCATTCCCCAATCCTGATGTGAAGCGTGTGAGTTTGGGAGAGAGAGAGAGAGAGAGAGAGAGAGAGAGAGGAGAGAGAGAGAGAAAAGAGGAGAGAGAGAGAGAGAGAGAGGAGAGAGAGAGAGAAAGAAATTCTTTCTAGCAATATTGGAATATTTTTGGAAGTCACTTGTGAATCTAATGCCGGTATTTACTAACAATTGACCTATATGTCATTTTCATAGGTACATTTTAATTGTTACTGACTGTCTTTCTCTACAATGCAAATGTAGTGTTTCTCTTTCATTTATGTCACTTCTCATTTTCAAAATTAAAGATAGGACTAATTAAGATGAGTACAATACAGCCTCAACTTATCTGTCACCAGATTGAACATACATTAGCTGCTAATTTGTATTTAACTGTGCTTCTAAAATACACAAAAATAGAATAGATTGCAAGAAGACGTTCTGCTTCTAAACACTTCTGGTGGACATTAAAACCACGGGGAAGATTAGAAGGACCTACAATATGGCACAACTGGAACACTACACATGAAAAAGAAAAGAAAGCGTAAAAGAGCTATAGAACCAACTTGAATGTACACACTACATTCATTATCACGCGCACACACAAACGCACACACACACACACGCACGAACGCACGCACCTGTATCAACAGGCCAGGTGTGGGGTTGTCAGCACACACATGTCGTTGAGGGTCATAGCCAATCCCATTGCAACATTCCTCTTCCTGATGTATGACCTTTGACCCACAGCACTGCAGTGTCACTGTGGCATTGCCAGCAGGGTGCATTGTGGGATACCCACCATTACCCACGCAGCAAAGAGAGGTTGAAGAGTTTATATACTCCTGGCCACAGCAGACAAAACCTAAAGACAAGAAAACAATCATATTATTGTTTTAAATACATTTTCATTTTTGATCTTTCTGTTGCAGGATGATATCTTTCACTGCTCATTTGCAGACTATAACACTTGACAAGTGTGTTTTTAATCTCTAAATATACTTCAAATTTAACAAAAAATATTGACCTTTCTAGTCTTTTCCACATGACCACTTCTTGTCCTCCACTGATTCTCCAGTCATAAGCAGGGCATCCTTTCATTCTAATCATCCTATTCTGCTTCTTTCCTCTTCTTCCACCTCACCCTTTTTCTTATTTTCAGCTCTGCTTTTTCCGCAATCACTTCCCCTCCTCATTTTATGCTACCCATACTGTAAAAAGATCCAGGGCATGTGGGACTGTATTGTCTCTCCTCTACACTCCCTAAACTCCCTTTTCCTCTTCAACCCCTATTTTCCCATATGCACAGATTAAAGTATTCACGCTGCTCTGAATATATACTGTACATCCTCCTCTCTTCTTCTTCTCCCCTGCATGTCCCCTTTCCTCTCCTGTATTCATCTCTTCATACAGCAGTAATATTCAGGCTATGCTGTCGAAAGAGTGCAGGGGGAGAGGAAGTGTGTTTTTCTGAGAGCTGCCATCTCTGACAGTGATAGGTGATGTCTTTCTGCTACCACTTCACCTTCAGCAGCAAGGTGACATTTAAAATACATGCTATCACTCCATTTCCCTGTAAATGTTTTACAGCTGAATATCAAATTTCAAGCATGTTTCCTCACACTCTCCAGTGCTTCAAATTTTAAATTTAAATAACCAGAGTCCCTTTGAATGATTGACACATTTTAGTGCCTGCAATTTCTTTAACAATCGTTTAAGTAATTTGTCATTGAGATTACAATTTTCAACATGCTTCCCCGTCTTCTTCTTTTACAAACCGGTCAAATGGCTTCTCATACACCCCCACTTTGCCTCTCAATATATATATGTCAGGTCTCTCCATGGTCATACATTGCTCCATATTCTTGATACAAGCACCAATTGCAGGGGACTCTATTTTCTTCCAGATAAGAGCTACTGTCCTTTTTTTGCTGTAGTATACTAAAATGTATATTCGTAGGGTTTCAGATTTGTTAGGAAACAGGTGCAACAAAATCATCTTAGGGTCAAGTGGAATATTCACAGGCAAGATGAACATACTTTTACTGATCAACTCCCTCCAGAATGTTTGAATTTGTCACTCCCAGACAGTGCATAAATGTTCCTTTAGCCTTATTGCATTTAAAACAAAGGTCAAGTATATTACTGTTGCATTTATTGAATTTAACAGCAGTTGTGTATGTTTGCATCAGCCAATTGTATTGGAGTAGCTTTAAAGTTTTAGTGCATTGTTTTTTTTATATTAATGAATGTCCGTTACATTCAAGCCAATTGATACAAAGCTAATTTAGACTACAGGCTCCAAAAAACTCACTCTGTATTTCTCAGCATGGCTATGTTCAGAAAATGGTGTCGTCAAGTGACTTTCACATGCAGAAAATGGAGCAAAGATAATTATATCTTCCAAAAAATCCAACATGTTTCTTTAATCCTCAGTGTCCTCCTTGGCTATTAGCAAATGCGTGGAGAAAGGGTGGGGGTGGTGCGGAATTACAGAAGGCTGTCTCATCTGGATGCATCGACGATTTTGTAGTCATCACTAAGAATTCCTCATGGGGGAGACAAAAACTAAGCACTATACCTTTAAATTAGAGTGTGAGATGCAAGTTTTTTTTCCAATTGTTTTCTGGAATGTCCTCTTTTATGTCTGCCCTCAATGTCTCAAGTCTAAATATCGTTAATCTTTATAGTATCAGCCACAATCCTGATTGATTGGTTTTGCTCGCAAAAAAATGTTTCCTTGGAATGTCATACATTACAGATAATTCTTCAAAGGTCATTAGAATCCCTTCTTTAAAGAGGTCACTTACTTTAAGTATTAATTTCTTTGCCCATATTGTGAATCCTGCATCCATTTTGCCTGGTTTAAATGAAACATTGTGGATGAATTGTGACAGAGAGTCCAATGTGTTTATAAATTCTTTCACCGCAATATACAATAATATAATATACACTAACCATATTAAGGACTAAGAATTAGCAGTTTGTTTTCTTAAGTAGCCTAAAGGAACATGAGCATTTCCAGAAGAAAAAAGAACATTAGAGTTCTCAATTGCTAGATAGTACCAATAAAGATTTGGACATTTCAGCCCCCCAGTATCAAATGGAAGATACAGCAGAGATAAGCCGATGGAGGACATTTCTTATTTCACGTAAATTTCCTAAAGATTGCTGTGAGTTTCTTAAACATGCCTGCAGGTGACACAAGAGGGATATTTTGAAATAAATACAGAATTTAGGAAATAAGTTTATTTTTAACATATGTATTCTCCTCCTCATGAATATAGGTAAGGGCATCCCTCTTTCTATAGATTTATGTGTACAAAGTTCCTTATCACCTTATATTTTGTTGGTGCTATAGTTTGTAAATGAGGTGTAATTTTGAGGCCCAAATACGTAACATTACATTTCTTTAGTGCCTACACATTTGAAGTAGAAAGACTAATTCTTGGTGCCAAAAGTAAAATTTTGGTCTACAGCGCCAGTAAAAGGTTCTAATTCATTCCTGTTAGAAAAGCTGTGAAACAAGTCTTCTAGTTCTAGTTGAATGACTAAGGTTACCTACATTTGTTTAATACTATACTGTCAATCAGCTTATCTCATTGAATGTTAATGAGAACTGGCACATCTAGCTGAGTCTTTCTGCAGGCTTTCTCTACCACACTAGATTGGCTTGAAACAAGGTAACCAAGGCATATTTTCCACATAATTGTCTATGGTAGAACTTTAGACATAAACACAAAGAAATGGAATATGTGTGGCAGGGCACCTCTAAGGTTAGGTCATGGACATGAGGGTAAAACTAAATTTGCAGCTACTCTAACGGAGAGGCTACAAAACTAATGAAATCTGAAGATTAAAGAGAGTAAACATGGCGCCTTCTCTCCAGTGGCTCTCCTTATAACATAAGTTGAGCCAATCGTGTTACTTTGACGTCTTAGCTTAGGTGAGGGGGAGGACTGTCAAGCTTTGGCCTTGCAATGGATTAAGGCTATAATATTGTCCTGCTATAATACTGAGTCAGCAAAGTAACCCCCTGCTGTGAGGATGCATTGAAAATACAAATGAGCATGACATGGCACGGCACGGCTTAATATAGCACAACTGTGCTGATGAAAAAAAGGATAAATCGTATTTTAATGAGTCCAATTGAAAATTATAACCCCTTGATCTTTTGAGATTATCTACTTTATTTTTGTTAAATAATCTAACTTTCATGAGGTATTTAGCAAATTCATCCTAACTGTTGATGACATGCTGATCTGTGGCACTATCTACCCCCAGCTGTGTTGCCTATTTCATTTGACAGCAGACATTAAACACTAAGTCATTGCTTTGTATTATGGCCTTGCCTTTAATGGAACTACAGCTAGTTGTGGAGTGATATATTACTTATTGTTTAATAACCCAATCAGCGTTCACTCTTTGTGTACATGAACTGCTGTTCATCTAAGCAATCATTTCACTTAAAGGCCAAAAGTGGAGGATAGCACATAATTTCTCCTGTGCTGTTGCAGTGCATTATATCCTCACCACATCCATCACAGGCAACATGTGACAGGAAAATGCATGTGTATGTGTATGTGATTGTGTGACATAAAGGCAGTCTGACGGCTAGTAACTCACTTAGCAGCGGCAGCTGTTGCAGAGCAGAGGATTGGTGGCCAATTCCCCCAGCGCTTTACTTCAGCTTCAATGACGTGCAAATAAACAGCTCAACACTTTTCCAAAATAGCTTCTCTCCACTCTTCCCTCGAACTCTTGGCCTCCTCACCTTTACTCCTCCCTTCCATCCGGACACCAGTCCCTCTGCGACTTGCAATTTTTACTCATTTGCCTTCCCTCCTTTTACTCACTAGCGGTCCGACTGTATCTTTCAATAAGGCTCTGTGCAAACTCTCTGCATGTCGTAACTTTCTGGCGAGCTTTTTCTTACTCAACTTTATCACCTGTGACCTGATTTTCAGGAGTTCTCTCCTGCCGCTTCTCCATCCTCCATCTGTTCTTTCTCTGATCATTTATTTACCTTTTTTAGTTTATTCCATGATGTATCTTGTTACTCCCTACTTTTCTCTCTCCTCAATGCTTTGTTTGAACTACTTTATTGCTTTTCCTATCATCTTCTTCATCCTCCCATTTCTCTTGACCATGACTCTACTGTTCCCCTCTCCAACTATTTTCTCCTCATCATGTCTTCCTCATCTTCATCCTTTTACTCTTTCCCTTCCACTATTGCTCTCTCTATTTCTCTCTCTGCATCCACTCAGTTCATAGGTCTACATTGTTTGTTTACTGTTCTGAAGCTAAGCTTTAATATTATTGTATTATTACCCATTCAGCAGAAATCCAATTTCTGTCTTTGTAAGCGTTATCTGTATATGGGTGTGTGTGACATGCTTGTACATTCGTGTTAATGTTTTGAAACACACACCTACTATTTTCTCTTCCTCTCTGTAAGCCGTGTGTATTTGTGCATGCGTATGCTTGTGCGTGTATGTGTTGACAACATTTTATCACACACCTCTTGTTTTCTCTCTTGCATCCCAGAATGCTTCAGCTTTAATCTTCAGATTTACGTTGGATTTGCATACATTCGTTATTAGCATCGGGAGCGCCAAACACAACACGAGGTGCTTAGACAACGTGAATTATTATTAGGGTTTCAGTCATTCCACTTAATGATAAGTCAATATTTAGCCCTGCCAATGAACTACTGATAAAAATGTGTGTTGTGGATTAGGGTTATCCGAGCTCTCTAGGAGATCAAAACCCCTCCACAACTTTGAACAAACCAAACACTTTTAAATACCTGAATATATTACAAGGGGTTTGGCACAAAGTGCAGAGCAAGTGCACACATACTTAGTATGTACCAGCACACACACACACAGTCACATTGAAGAAGCACACACTCATACACAGAAAAAGAGCAAGCACATTAAAAGGTAATATAGTTATTAACAAACAATGCTTTGGACGATTTTAGCTGAATTTAAGGTCGTTATCAAAGACGATTGTTGTAAACTAAACTACATCAGCTCCTATCAAACTCTCAATAAATAGTAACAGCAACAGAAATCCAGTATTTTGATGGGCTCTAGTGTGTGTGTGTGTGTGTGTGTGTGTGTGTGTGTGTGTGTGTGTGTGTGTGTGTGCATGTGTGTGTGTGCGTGTACGCACGTACTTTGTGCTCCAGAGGGGCCAGGCTTTATGCCATATTGAGAGATGAAATCGCAGTGGATTGACTTTCTCACACAGTGCACAGTGTTCCCCTGTGGACACTCACATGTGGATGTTGGGGCAGCAAGCACACACACATAATCAAAGACACACACATACACACAGACTCTTTTCCCAGCTGACTGGTTGTCCTCTTGTCTTTCTAACGTCTTTTTTTTTTTTCTTCATCTCAACAACACTACCAGCTGGGCATGTGTGTGACATTGTGTGTACGTGCATCTTTGCGTGTAGGTGTCTTGAGCATTTTTTTAAGTGTGTGTGCTGAGTTTAGGGAAATGCTTTGGTGGCAGTTATATTTTCACCACTCTACAGGGATTCACTAAAAAAACTAAGACACAGCAAGCAGCTGTTATGTGTATGTTTAAAGAGTCTGTGAGAGAGAGGGGCTGAGATGAACATAAAAATAGTGATAAAGAAATTAGTTTGACAAAGTGATGAAACAGGAATAACAATTAAAAGATGTGAAAAATCTAAATCAAGAAGAGCACAAAGGCAAATAACGCACGTATGCGCACGGCGCGCACACACACACACACACACACACACACACACACGCACACACACACCTCATGTCCTCATCTCTATGCTTCTGACAGCCTCTGGTTGATTCTTGCCAGTCATTTAAGTAAACCTAATAGAAAAGTCATCATCATAAATACATTAACAGAGAGAGAAATGTCTTCCTGTGTTCAGAGAGTACTCGATCTTCTAAAGTAGCCAGACGCTGCTGTTTGGAATGCACTACAGTTGGCCATTTGCTACTCATCATTGATGAGGGGCTTTTGGCAATGGTAAACATGCACCCGCACATACACACACAGACACACACAGACACACAGACACACACACACACACACACACACAAAATGTCATGTAAAAATGTAAACACATGCAGATAAATATACAGTAGCATATAGAAAAGTGAAGCATGCATGCACCAAGTTCAACCATGCACACTTGCACACACTTATACACACAAACGCATCCACTCTCACAACTCCGCCAGGCTCTCAGTGAGCTAGCTTAACTACTGGGATAATTTCCCTCCAGCAAATGGTCACTGTGCCCTTGAAAAACATATTTGATTATTACTTTTTCTCCCCCTCCTCTTTTTTTCTTTTAGCATCATCACAGCCATTTTCATCACGCGCTCTGATGATGGCACGGCAAGGCGCGTTAAGATAACACCCTAGCACCGCCAGGCTTTTAACACTTAAACGGTGAAAAGGGATATTCAGATTTGTCCTTGAACGTTTGGATGGGGCCTGCTGGGCTGGGACAGAGGGAGGGAGAAAGAGAAGGAGTTAAAGATATGCATACATTTTTAAGATTTACTTACTTTAAGAAAAAGTGAGGTGTAGCGGGCATTTATGGTAGCACCCACAATGAGAAATGGGAAAGGAAGGGTTGAAGGGCAGATGGAACAGTTAAAAAACTGTACAATTTAAGAGCGTGTGAATGGGGAAATGATTAGTGGAGCGCGCACTGTGAGGCAGGGGACTTTGGGAGAGTCAGGGAGCAACGGGAGGCCAAAGACACCACACACGTTCCTTTAAACACCATCTAATCTCACCTAAGTTTAAGCTAAACATTTTACATGCAAAGCCAGAGAGGGAAGAAAAGAGGAGCAAATGAAGTGTTTAAAAGTTAGTCTCTAACCTGCACACGAGGAAATGCTGCAAGAAAACTGAGGCACTGCTGTCCAAAAACAAACAGTATTTAATCTACTTGAAAGTGAAATGAAAGCTGTTTAAACAAACTGGCAGATCTGGAAGGGAGGGATTTAGCATGGAGACTTTGTTTTACTGTATAACAAGTAGATGCTGAGGAAAGGATTATAAAGACCATCTCAATAATACCCCAAAGACTAAAACTGATCAGAGCAGAAGCAAGGCCTGCCATTTAAAATGGTATATCAGGGTTACTTGAACAGGTATATTTGAATAAAGACACATGTAAACAGGAACTTATACGCAATGACTACAGTTAGGCTAGTAAATTGGAGGAAAATAGTCTGAAAAGGGCACTCACGCCAAAAGTGCCGGCTGGTGTACAGCAGATAGCTGGGTGGATTAAAACAGAAATCTTTTCTGTCAGATGTGGAAGACTGAGTACTATAAACGAGAAGCCACTTTCTACAACTGGGGTAAAATGGACAGGAATTATATAAATTTAGTTAAACCCAAAATAACATTTTAGAAGAACACTGTCAATTGGCTCAGCTTTGTTGTTTGCTTCTTTGGGACAGGTGGGGTGAGGTTTCTGAACCTGTGTGTATGTGTATGTGTATGTGTTTGCGTGTGTGTGTGTGTGTGTGTGTGTGTGTGTGTACTCTCATACTGTGTATTGCATATTTTCGTGAGCATACATGTGGATGCACTTCCGTTTGTATACTCACGCAAGCTTCGTAAGTGTGTATAGTTGTTGCTGTGTTTGGGTGTCGGTGCTTGTGTGTATACCTACGCGTGCACATGTGCATGCAAGCCGGTACGTGTGCCTGTTGCCAGACGGCTGTCTCCTGGCATTGCTGTTCCCCTGCAGTGTGTGTGTATGGTTGTTGACAGTGTGGACGGTAATGTGTGATAGATCGCACTTCAGGGACCCCATAATCACATCAGCCTAACCTAGTCTATCAGCTGGACACAATGGGATACCCTTCACTCCTCCTTTAATCTGCTCCATCTAGCTCTTCACCACTCTTCTGTTCTTTCTGGGTTTTTTTTCTCCCTCACTCATTTCCCCCCTTCTTTATTTTTTCCAGTTTCTTTTATTTGATGCATATTTTACTATTTTCTGTTTTATAATGTTTTAATCGGTTTCATTCTGTTTCTTTATTTCAATCTTTCATTTTATTTTCATTTTTTTGCAATTAAAATTTTGGTTCAAATATATTATATTGTTTGTATTAAATATACAGTGCTTTATTAAGTCTTTCTATTTTTTTTCCTCACTTTGTTTTTCTGTATTTGGTATTTTTACAAAACATGTAACTTATCTGAAAGTACACTATCATTGATTTTAAATAAAATTGCATGGAATCGGTAGTATGCTCTTGCATTTTCATTCTTTCTGTCTTTCTTTCTTTCATTCTATACAAATCGGTCTTTCGCTATGTATATCATTAAAAATACAAAACCCTGGACATGGTGAGAGGCAGCAATAGGAGTGAGTAGTGCCAAGGTTAAGTAGCATATCCTATAATAGGTGTTGCTGTGTGCGTGTTGTGTGTGTTAGTGTGAGTGTCTTGAAACAGACGTGTGGGGTCGAGGTTGCATAGCTGGCCCCAGGGCTACCCGACAGCGCAGTGCAACCGGCAAATGGCCCTTACCCTTGCTAGCGCCGCTAGCCCTACGATCCATCATACCATATGTTCTCAATGGGGAAGCTAACGCTAATGACTGATGAGTGGATGTGAAGGGGGTACATAAAAGAAAGGAGGGGGAAAGAATAGGATTAGGAGACGAGGAGGAAGAGTAGGTGGTGGGAGGAGAGAAAGGAAGCAAGAGGCCGGAGGAAAAAGCAGAGGGGATGGGGAAATAAGTTAAGGAAAAGTAAGAAAGAAGATGACAAAGGAGCAGACAAGATGTGAAATAAATAACGAAAGGAGATGGAGAGGAAGAGGAGGTGGGGAGCATATGCACTCCTTGGGAGGCCACCTAAAATGAAGGATGACCATATAGCCTGCTCGGTTGGAAGAGAAAAGAGGATCTAGTGAAAAAGAAAAAAAGGAAACAGAGTAACAGTGTAGAATACTATCAAATTACAAATGATAGACGTAAAAAAGTATTGTTGTATTTCTGTACTATTTTCTAGTAAAAAAATTTTAGGCATGCATGTATTTTTGTGTGGGTAGGGGTCTTGTGTGTGTGGTGTGTGTGTGTGTGTGTTGTGTGTGGTGTGTGTGTGTGTGTGTGTGTGTGTGTGTGTGTGTGTGTGTGTCACTGTGTCTGTGGATAGGCTAATGGAGTACTATAGGGCTGCCCATATGGGCCATTGTTTATGTGTGATGAATAGAGTCCACGTGTCTGTTTCTGGCACTCAACACTAAGCGAACCCTGCCGAGGGCACCCTGTTGACTCTGCGTGTGTGTGTGTGTGTGTGTGTGTGTGTTTGTGTGTATGTGTGTATGTGTGAGTGCATGTAATATGTGGATATGTGTAAAGGTGTGTGTGTTTATGTGAAGGAGAGAATGAGTGTGTATTTGCCCTGCTGTGTGCTTGGCAGTGCCCTCAACGGGCCTCAGAGTGTGTTCATCATCATCTGCCATGACAAAGATGTCTAATGACACACATACACCCACACCCACACATACACATACACACACATACACAGTCCCATCTGTGCCATGGTATCCGGGTGCTTTGGGACACTGCGGGAGAGGAAGAAAAGAAAACGACCCCACGTTCCCACACCATGTGTCTACCTCAACCCTCGTAGCTTAACTCTCTTGTCCTATCATGTTCTATCTTTCCCCCCATAAACATTAAGAAGTCACTGGGGACTAAACTCTGGCAAAATCCTTTTTGGGTCAGAGTAACTAGTTTTCTGAACAAAGGACCTTTTTGTTGATTGGATTTTACAATAGAGGGTTTTCTAAATACAAAAACAGTTTTCTATCCAGAAGGCTCAGCAGCCCATTCAACCCAAATGTACATGTAAATGTTCATTGTTGGGCAAATTTCTTTTAATTTCCTCCCTTTTATTGAAATACAAAAGTATTCTAACAACAGAGAATGTTAGTTAATACTCATATCTATGTGTTCCCTTCACTCACCTGGGGTATATGAATAAACTTCCCCCCTCTCAGCATCACCGCAGCACACCAGTGTATCATCCACAATCCGGCCTCCACAACATCGGACCCCATAGCCATCATAGAGGCTCCCACTACAGCAGAGCTGGCCGCCTTTCATGGAGTAAGGAACCCCCCCACAGCAGCTGTCACCCAGCCCCACGGAGACCCGGCCCTGCGAGTGGTCAGGGCAGCAGTTTTCATCTACAAAGACAAGGACAGATGAAGGAAACACTTGAACGACAAGGAAAAGATTATACTGTAGAAAAGAGAAAATCCCATGTAAATAAACATATATGAATTGATTTGACACTCACTGGTTTTAACATGAATATAGTATCCTCCACAGCACTGGTGGTCAGGGAGAGTTAAGAGCAGTTTGCCATCACAGCAAACTGGATTGGAGGAATTATTCAAACTCAGGTAACTGCCCTCACAGCAATGATGATGTGGTTTTTTAGTGTACAGTAGTCCACTGCAGCAAACCTGGTTTACATAAAATTGAACACACACATACGGACAATGTAAACTCAATCCACACAGGCAAAGTTATGTTTGTGCATTGAAAGTATGGGACTATCTGCCAAAGAGGAGGATATTGTTAATCACTGGCAATGTTACTTTGTAGGGCCACCATCCCTAAAAATTATTGTTTCTAAGCTTTCTTTACATATACACACCCAAAATACCAATTCACAATATGTTTGTGTACATCTTCGATATAAAAGATTTAAATTTAAGTAAGTGAGTGTGGGTCTCAAGTAGGTGTGTATGTGTGTATTTGTAAGTGTGAGCTGAATTGTTGTTATTGTTTGTGTCATTAGGTGTTGTGGGGGTCTATGAATGGCGGGCACTTTCACTGTGCCAACTTGGCTGGCATTCAATGACAGAAGGATGGAAATGAATGCAGATGACAAGTTAATCTGTTTAGATAAATTAATCACTCCGAGGATGCCCGTGCATCCAACTTACATAGCTTGCGTTTGGAAGTGGAAATGTGAGAGTGTGTATCTGTCTGTGGGCCTTTGTGTTTTTTATATATGTGTGTTTGTGTGTGTGTGTGTGGTGTGTGTGTGTGTGTGTGTGTGTGGACTAATATCTTCAGACTAATCTCCTGAGGGGGTACACAACAATGTATTCTCCATTTCAGATCAGCCACCTGAGCAAAGACCCTGGACTTCTAACTTGTTTTACACATGTTATTGGACAGTAAAGGTTTCAGTGATTAACCATGACAAGTTCTAGTTAAAAGAGGTTCTTGCATTCAGGTGAACAGGGCAGATAGAAGAGGAGAGAGGATTATATCAGAAGAAAGATGACAGACCGAACATAGCAGAGCAAAGCAGGAGAAATATTAACCCCCAAAATATATCATTCTCAATCCATCCCTAGTTATGTATTGGTTTTAAAAAGAGTATGTCATTTATTTTTAAATAGATCAACAGCACACTCTGTAAATGTTGCATATTACAGTGTGTGTTTGAGGCAATAGTATTGACAAAAAGTGAAAAATGCAGTACTCCTTCAGAACAATCAATATTGTATTGTTTAAAACTGTAAATGTTCCTTCCTTCAGTACATCAGTGTTAGCGAAGTACTGTCTATTCCAAATGCATGTGATAAAATACCAAGTGAGCGGAACATAATCACCTGAATGTCAGGATGGAAGCAGGACATCCCACACACACCATGAGTGGCAGGACACTGCAAGTAGAAACATCTGAAGCCTACACCACCTGACTCTTCCACCAAAGAGGATGTAACCCCTGTTGACCCAACGTCACATGGCCTCAGGGTCCTTCTTAAGACATCATAGCCCAGCATGATTCCACTGGGTCTTTCTGGAGGGGACCAGTCCAACCTCACCATTCTGATAAAAAAAGAGAGAGAGAGAGACAGACAGAGAGAGAGAGGGTGTGTGTTGTTCTTCACACTCCTTTCACACTACCGGGAAGCACACAACAACTTTGTCATATCCAAACACACACATGTATCCATGCATGGTTAATGCCTGACAAAGTTGAGTTACAGCATCAGGGTGTGTGTGTGTCTTTATACACTTCTCACTATTGATTTTCCTCTTTTTTTATCTCTGACATCTTTGGTAGAGGGAAGACCTGTGTAGTAACACACAGAGTTACAACTTCCAAAGTCTTCTAGACAGAAAATAATCCACAAATCAATACTTCCTCTGCAACTGTAAGATTTGCAACATTGAGATTTAGGTCAAACGTGGGATTCAGAGCATTTTATGTGTCATTAAGATCAACTGACCGCAAATAAAATGTCAGTTTAACATTATATTTGGAAGCAACTTCAAGGTAATATGTTACAGTTATATAGTCATTATATAGTCAAAATATCATAATGCATTAGTCAATGTGTATAGTGTATACTAGTGTAAAATCTGGTTAAAGTACAATTAAAATTGTGTAATACAAGCAATGTATAATGTTATTCTTTATTGATAAAGAGGCTCCTAGTGCTGATTGAAATTAAATTTTCATTCAGCCCTCTTGTATTTAGCTTACGTCTTGTGCTGTCTTCACAAGACAAAGCTCAACCATTTATTCTGTTAGGGGCCAGCTGTGTTGATTCTGCTGTGTCAAAACATGCAAACCAACCTTTTGCGCTGCAGATAAACATTAACGATTAGTACAGTCAAACCTGGCATGGTTGAGATGAAATAAAGTAGAGAGAACATATCAAAAAATATCTGCAATACATCACTGTATTACCTGGGGCTGATCACGTGTGCGTGCGGTGTGGCCAAGTCAGCAGGCATGTCCTCCACAGTTGTTGTCTGAGTAACATTACTCCGCACACATGCATACACAGTACACACCTCCACCTGAAATACACAAACAAAACCGACAACAACATAATGCACATGTTTGTGTGTCTGCCTTTCAGTGTGCATATCTGCTTTTGTTCTGTGTGTACCTGTATGTTGTAGACAGTAAAAGGTCGCAGGTCCCCCAACAGGTAGGACCCTGAGCTGTTGTCTACACTGCCATGAAGACGGTCATTAAGGTAGATGTAGTAACCAGTGACGGCTCCATTGGGCCGTAGAGGAGGAAACCAGAGCACACGTACTGTGCTGCTGTTAACTGGAACCACCTCTGGGGTTGACATCCCGTCTGGCTCTGAGGATACCACATGTGTGTACAGAGATCCAAAATTGATTTTTAAAGAACAGAATGCTTTACAGCATGAAGAGACAAAGATATGATGATTTGAGACGTAGTCATCTTCAAACGTGCATGTTTGAGTTGTGGTATGAAGCCAATGCTCTCAACATCACACAACTAAGGTTTTACATATAAAACCATCTTGACTGTTGCAAAAGATGGTGGTTTCCAAGGCACATTTCCAGCTTGTACACAGTGCATTTTTTACACAAAAAACATACAACCAAATCTTTAAAATTTCTTTAAACAGTGCTGCATTAGTGATGAGGCCAAGCTTGTAAAAGTCAAAAGGAAAAGGGGATGTTAAAACTATGTGTTGTGACTATGAGGTCATGAGTATGCGCTAACATTTTACAACAGACATTTAACATTAATCAATACAGGCATACACTTTTACGCATCTCTACTCAAGAGGTGTATGAACATGAGTGTGTGTGAGAGGGAAAGAGATGGACACACAGCACAACAGAGAATGTGTTTGTGTGTGTGAAACAGAAAGAAACAGGGATGTGTGCCTATAAGGCAGGGTGTGACTCTAGAGATGGAGGGAGACCACCTGTCTGTCTGTGTGTGTGTGCACATAGCGTTGATAATGCTATCCAGTAGTAAATTAAATGTAGGACAGGGGACTGGGTTTAGGTAGGTGCATTGGCAGCAAATGAATTGGGGTTAACTTCACTTACCTGAGTGCGTTTTCACTAAGAATAATAGATTGATTCTGCATGATCAGCTCACTCCCTCAATTTTTCTCTGTCTCACAGGCAAAAGTGAATGACAGTCTCTAACTTTCTGTCTTTCACTGTCAAATTCCCGGACTTTTTTAATTCCCTTAGTTCACTCCTCTAAGAATTCCTCTTTCAGCACATCCACAGAGGAAATTGATAACAAACCAATATTATAACCTACCGGACATGAGTTACAAATGAGTAGGCAATAGGAACGAGTGAATAGCAGAAACAGTGAAGGAATGGCAAGAACTGACAGATAGAGATACAGATAGAGAGATAATCAACAAAAAAGAAGAAATAATAATAAAATTAAGAAATAGGGACAGTGAGCAAGATTTAAAAGGCAAAGAGTGGGGGAAAGAACACGGGTTATTGTTAATTTAACTGTATAACAAAATCAAGTTGTGAGTAGAAAAGTGAGAGAGAGAATCAAATAGAAGGAAATAATATGAAAGGTTGTGTGTGAGAGAGGTAATCATACAGACTCTATCTATTATTCTAAGTGAAAATGCACTCAGCTAAGAGAAGTTAACCCAATTCATTTGCTGCCAATGCACTTACCTAAACCCAACCTACTGCTCTACATTTCATTTACTGCAGGATGGCATTATCAACGCAATACTGCACACTGAGCTTCTTTCACTCATACACACACAGACAAGCACACACATTTTACTTGCCAATTAGTCCGGATGTTAGCATTGCCCGATAGATTGCAGGCCATGTTAGGATGGTTGATAGGGTTGAGCTGCATTTGTTAAAATATATTTGGCCTTGGTCTGTGTGTGTGTGTATGTGTGTGTGTGCACGCTTATGGCTGTAAAATAATGAAATTACCTCCAGAGCCCTCTCAGTTAAACGAGCCGTGCTTTGCCTTTAGCACCTAATGATTTTCTAATGTTTTTAATGCACTTTTTATTATACTGCTTAGATTAGAGGGAAAGAGAGAGGCCTTTGACATATGATTATATTGAAAAAGAAAGAGAACTGCAAGGGGAAAAAAGAGAAAGAAAGATGTTTAGAAAGAGATTCAGAATGAAATGGAGACAAAAAGAAAACAACAGACAGAGTGAATGGCCTTCAACATATGATTACGTAGAGTGATTTGAAAGCAAACTCTTAAATGCTGAGACTGGACTGAGAGTTGGCGAGGGAAATGGAGAGAAAAGTTGTGATGACAGTTGGATAGCCTGTGCAATTCAGAGCAAAAGATAGTAAAAGCAGACCCTACCTGACTAGGGAAATACTAGTAGATTTGAGAACTGATATACTTTGGTCATATTTTATTATATACACTCTCTCAAAGCTGCAGAATGTGACATGACCTGACAAAGTCTGAGGTGCTTATTTTACAAATATTAACAGATCATGCAGAGATGGCTAAAGCTGTGAGACCTCTATCAACGAGGTGTTGTAGTGATGTCTCTGCATTTTTCTCATTGTAATATAAGGGGCATATATGATTTTCACTTATTTTAGTATAGATTTGTTTTTTTGAGCCTTTTTTTTGGAATAGATGATGTATTGTAACTGTAACATAAAGTATAGTAATTACAGCCTGCATACAACATGGGAATAGCCATGTTTGCTGTCTTTGACAGATAGAACACTGCTTGTGTATGTGGCTGTGTGCAGTTTGCATGTGTTTGTCTGCGTGTGGTGCCAACAAGCATTTTAACACCCCTTAAATCTGCACACACACTTTGTATTGATTTCATGCCTCACTATATGATGTGTTTAACATCTCCTGTGAAGCACAGAGAGGTAGAGAAATGCACATTAACAAAGACAGTATTGAATTTGTGTACTGTACATGACCCACTCCTACACACACAACAGTATTTGCACCATAACACCCTCACACATATAGGTAAACTAAGAAGGTAAACCTGAATCAACTTAGAAAAACAATTGTTGGCCAAATATTAAACTGATATAAAGTACACATACCTCCATCCTCTGTGGTTACATTAACAGTTGCCTTAGATGTATTATGTGCTCCGTTGGACACCTGTACAGACAACAGATATGTCGTGCTGGGCCAAAGGTCACTTATTACTGTGGAGATGATCTCACGGGGGAAAGACAAAATTTGACTTGACTGGGCAGACACTATTGTGAGAAAGTAAGATTCCACCTCTCCCTGTAGATCTTGCAAAGCTGAGAAAGACAACAGGAGAAGAAGAGTGAGGGAGCAGAAAAACACCCACATCATTTTGAGTCTCTAATTTCACTGTTTTGTAATTGTCAAGTCACAGAACAGTCTTTGTAGAATATATGGCCATGAAAGACCTTTGCTGGGCAGACTTTGTGTTTGAGTGTGTGTGTTTAAGAGAGAGGGTAATCTTACAGGGTTGTGTCCAGTTGACTTGTACAGCAGTGTGATTGATAGCGTAGGCAGACAAAGACGAAGTGTGGTGGGGAACCCCCGCCATGGTCACTGCCGTAACAATTTCTCCTGAGGAGTAGCCCACGTCATTATGGACCACTAACTGGTACTGGTAATGTGTAAATCTGTTGAGAGACAATATTGGTGGTTTTGGTGAGGGGGTTACAATATGCTTTACTTTCCTTGTGAGTTAAAAGTTACTATTGTTGCTGAGAAATACCTTCAAGATTCTGAAAAAAAGGCTCGAAAGATTCTTCTATCAATCATTATAGAAATAGCTTGGGCAAGAAAAAAATAACAAATGATAATATAAACAAGTGCTGACTTGTGAATCAATCCTCCACTAACAGAAATAACAGACATGATAGTGATGCTCTATAGGTGGAATGTGGGGATGTTAATTTCAGCCGCGCCTACCTTTATCGATTTATTTACTGTAAAGTTACTGTTAGTCCTGCTAATATGGTAACTTATATTAAACAAACACAAATTCCATTCTTAGAAAGTACTTTGTAACAACATTAAAATAATCCTGCAAAGTGGAAAGAGCTGATATGTTGAAAAGTTTGCAACTTGAATAAAGCCCAGTAGGAGACATAAACCCGAAAAGAGTACACCCAGAGCCGTTTAGCAAGCATAGAGGGGAAAAAAATTAGCTTCCACCAAGTGCCAAACTGAGATTAGGGAACGCTGTGTGAAAAACAATTTAATTCTTTGGGATATTTGCTTAATGTATCTTTGAGCGGTATTAAAAGATCGGCATCAGCGGCAGCTCGCCGATCGGCTCTGCACACACGGTTTGCTGCGGCGCCGGCGTTTGCTCTAGAGCTCATTTCAGTAATCTCACCTGCTTAGGCCTTTATCTTGGTAGAACAATTTGGTGCCGGAGTAAACATGGAGCCAGCGATGGAGATCTTCAGGGGGGGGAGGGGACATGGCTGTTACCGTAGGGACAGTGGCGATGGCCAGGGGCTGGTGGGTTTTACGTCTGAGCAACTTGTATCTGAAGGGAAAATTTGAATAAAAGAAAACTCACACATGGTTGGATGTTTAGGAATGCATTAACACCCAACACATGTTCAGAAATTGCAGCAATATGAGCACACAGACACACACTGCACCCACATGATGGCAATACACACAGGGCTGCATATGAACACAAAAACATACAGACACACACAATTTTAAACTGACTCTTCTCCTTATCGCTCATTTCCTCCTCTTCTGCTGTTTTTCATCTTCTCTATTCTTTTGCGTTCACTGTATCTCACCCCTCCCTCTGTTGTTTTATTTCTGCAGGGTTTGTGTTTTCCTCTCCCTACAGTGATGCTAATTTCTGCTGTAATCAGAAGAGAAGGGCTTAATGCCGCCTTTTAACAAACCCACTTAGACAAACACACAGAGCTGAGCAGAGCAGAACAGAGAGACGGTCTCATGCATTTTAATCGCCTGCCAGGAAAATGGACCTTTATTTTAGCCCTAATCACCGACAGAGTAGGACAGGACAGAACAAAACAAACCAGAATGTGCATTAGAACTGAGAAAACACTGATTAAAAAATGTACAGCACTTAGCTCATTAGCAGGGCACTCATGTTAGCAGCTTGTTAACGGGTTCCTATCTGCTTGTTTGCTTAAGTTTTTCAGCAACAATTGTAACATTTCCAGCATTTTTGACTCTTGATAACTACTAATATTGGATTTTAGATCTGCATTTTCATGTACAGAACTATTTTAAACCGTCTTCTTCTTACTTTTCTTTGACTTGGTTAAATTCCTACAACCTTCAGAAAGCAATAGGAGAAATCTGTTTGGTTCTGTGTATTTTGAAAGCAGTTATGCATGCCTGACTGATGGTGGGAATGTTGACTGAATCATGTTAATATTACCCCATGTGGACAGGTATATCGTACCTGGATACCATGTATATTTCATTGTGATATTATATGTTAATTAAATGGTGTGAATTCTGAATGATAAATATTTCCATTTAACAAGCTAATCATCTCCCCTCTGTCATTTTGTACTTTATGTTTTTCCCTTGTTTACACATGTTTGGACAGTAGACTGGTCAATGGGCCAAGGCAAAATAATTATCCTTGATTGATGGTGAAAGACATTTTAAATGTGACTAAACATAATTATATCAAAATTTTGCACAAGTGTCATTGTGCCAGTAAATGTAATGAAGTTATTGAAGAGCAATAGTACAGTTTTACACAACTGAAGTAAAATGATTACAGTACTAGGTGTGTGTGTATTCAATACAAACCAAATGTATGTTCTTAAACTCTTGTCATTTAAAAATACTTTGTACTAGTGTTACTATTGGTCGATGAGAAGAACAAGGGAATGTGTCTGTGATGGTGCATCACTGCATCAGTGTTTTACTAATCATCTGTGTGGTATCCTAACTGTAATATCTCAATTACTTACTTATGAAGAATACAGTTCATTTCCCTATCCTGTATTCAAAGTTAGCTGCTAATACGGAATGTCCCAGAAGGAGGCGCTATTACATTAAGTTCTGAATGTGAGGCTGACAGATGTTGCGGTAGGTGCAGGAGAGACCGAAGAAGTTGTTGCTAGCTGTAGACATGTTAAAAGTAGCTTCGTAAACTGCAATGATGTTATGCCTGTTTGTTTGCATTAAACATTCGAAGGATTTTGGATGTTGTGGACATCAAGTTCTTCCTTACAAGATATAACATCTTTTTGGCGACGAGGAAATTTTTTTTGGGCCTGATGCCGGTGGATTGGGGTGGCATTGGACGTCGGAGCTGCAGGTGGCCGTGTACTTTTCTTCGGCTGGAAAGGGAGAGAGTGAATTAAAAGTGACAAGATGGCTACTTTTGGCACGCTAGCAGCGTTTGATCCAGAAACCAGACTTGGAAGAGTATTGTGAAAAACTGGAGCAGTTTTTTGAAGCAAATCAGATTGACGACGGAGATCGGCAGAGAGCCATACTCATAAGCGTCGTGGGAGCATCGACATACAGCTTGATGCGTAACCTCCTCAGCCCAGGAAGCCAAAAAATAAACTTATCAAGACTGGTAAGCCTGTTGAAAGATCACTTCGATCCCAGCCGAGTGAAATCGTGCGAGATAACAAGTTTGATTCCCGTAATCGCAAGCAGAATGAATCCGTAATGGAGTATGTGGCAGAGCTACGTCGGCTAGCGCAGGATTGCAAATACGGTGACACGTTACAGCAGATGTTAAGGGACCGCATCGTGTGTGGAATAAATGATGATAGATTCAAAGACGTCTTCTAGCAAACTGATTTAACATTTGACAGAGCATTGGCAATTGCTGTGGCAGCGGAGACCGCAAATAGGAATGCACAGGATCTGCAAAACCCGGGGCAACAGTGAAGCACTTCAATGTCAACAACGGCCCACAGGACGCGGGTACATTCAGAGTAGCAACAAGAGAGTGTTACCGTTGCAAGGGATCCAAGCATGTTGCAAAGACTGCAAGTACAAAGAAGTGAAATGTCATGCTTGTGGAAAGATAGGGCACATTGCTAGAGCTTGCCGTAGCAAAATGCACAGAATCAGGTTAAGAAGAAACCTGCGGATTCAAAGAAAGAAAGAGTTACCATGCTCATAAAGTGCAAGAAAGTCAGGGTGAAGTAAAAGTGATAGCTCAGACGACGACACATTTACCCTTAATTGCATAAAGTTCAGATTGGGACGCATGAGTGAAGTACACCTGAGAAAAGTGACCCTTACATGGGAGATGAAACTAGTCTCACAGTTATGAATGAAAATGCATTCCAGAATCTGTGGAAGGATACAAAAATCCCTTGTTTAAGGCCAATTAAATCCAGTTGGAGACTTACACCGGTGATCCTGTTACTGTGATAGGGGCAGCCCTTGTGAGGGTTAATACAAGCAGCAAAGACGAAAACTGCCCCTCATTGTGGTTAAAGGAAACGGCCCCAGTTTACTAGGCGTGGCTGGCTGGAGGAGATACATCTCAGATGGAAGGAAATCAAACTCAAACACAAAGCCCAACAGTTGCAGCACATGACAACAGAAAAGAAAACCCTACAGCAAGTGCTGAGTAAACATGAGAATGTGTTCAAAGAGGAACTAGGCACCCTGAAAGGAACGAAAGCCACCATCCATGTACAAGCTAACGCTGTCCCAAGATTCTTCCGTCCCAGGTCTGTACCTTACGCCATGCGGGCGAAAGTGGACGAAGAAATAGACAGACTGTTGGAAGAAGGCATAATCACACCAGTGAAATATGCAGAATGGGCAGCACCGGTTGTTCCAATTCTGAAACCTGTTGGAACTGTAAGATTATGTGGAGACTACAAGCTCACTGTGAATACAGTTTCCTCATTGGAACAATATCCTATACCCAGAGTAGAGGACCTGTTTGCAGCACTGACAGGAGGAAAACAGTTCTCCAAGTTGGATATGAGTCACGCGTACCAGCAGATACTCATGGATGATGAGTCAAAAAATACTTGACAGTAAACCACCATCGAGGATTGTTCACGTACAACAGACTGCCTTTTGGGGTTGCTTCCGCACCAGCCATATTCCAGAGGACCATAGAGGGCTATTGCGGGGGATTCCCTGGTGGCAGTGTACTTGGATGACATACTGGTGACTGGGTTGTGAGGCAGATCATCTGGAAACCTAACAGCAGTGTTAACAAGGTTAGAAGAGTGCTGGGTTGCGCTTAGGAGAAATAATGCACTTTCCTGCAAGAAGAAGTGGAGTATCTGGGACACAGAGTGGACGCACAGGGGCTTCACCCTGTAAAGAAAAGTGAAAGCCATAATGGAGGCTCCCACTCCCACAAATGTGACTGAACTTAAGTCATACTTAGGTTTGCTAAATTACTACAATAAATTCCTTCCCAACTTGTCACCCTGTTAGCTCCACTGCATGAACTGTTACGACAAGATGTGAGCTGGGCATGGCAAAAAGAGCAGGAAGAGCTTTCAAAAAATCCAAGGCCCTGCTTAACTCAGCAGAAGTGTTAGTTCATTACTCAGCCGACCGTTGAATTAATACTGTCATGTGATGCTTCCCGTACGGCTGGGCGCTGTTTATCACATCTGATGGATGATGGAAGTGAGAGACCCCTGGGGTTCATGTCACGCACATTGTCCCCTGCTGAAAAGAATACTCACAGCTGGACAAAGAAGGCTTGGCGATTATGTTTGGTATTCAAGTTTCACAATACCTGTATGGAGAGCCTTTATTATCTACACTGATCATAAGCCATTGATCTCTCTCTTTAATGAGGAAAAAGCCCATTCCACAAATGGTTCCCCGAGAGTGCAAAGATGGGCTGTGCATCTCAGTGGCCTATAGTACAAAATTGTGTACAAACCAGGAAAAAACACGGCCAATGCTGACGCATTGAGCAGACTGCCTATGTCAGAAACAGTGCACGACAATGCGGCAAAAGAGCAAGTCTTGATGATGATCTGCTTGATGATAAGCTAGTGGACACAAACCAGATAAGCCGGACAGCTAAGGATGTGATTTTGTCCCAAATTCATGAATATGTCCTGAAAGGTTGGCCTACGAAGACAGATGCTCACCTAAAGCCATATCACCAACGGAGATTGGAATTGAGTGTAAAAGACGCTGTGTTCTCTGGGGACTAGAGTAATCATACCGACAAAGGGAAGAGACAGGATACTGCGACTGCTTCACCAGCACACTCCGGTATGTCAAGAATGAAAGGTCTTGCTAGATCTTATGTGTGGTTGCCAGGTATGGATCAGGATGTGGGAAAAGGAAGTGCAGTCGTGTGAAGAGTGTCAAAAACACCAAAAGGCTCCTCCTACTGCACCATTACACCCATGGAGTGGCCAGAATCACCATGGTCAAGAATTCATGTGGACTATGCGGGGCCTTTCCTAGGAGAAATGTTCTTGCTTATTGTGGATGCTCACTCAAAGTGATGGACATCTACCCATGAGTCATCCACATCCCAGGCTACCATAGAGAAATTGCGGCAGAGTTTCAGTGTGTTTGGACTGCCAAAATGTTGGTTTCGGACAATGGTGCCTGTTTCACAAGCTCAGAGTTTGAGTCCTTCATGGAGCAGAATGGCATTCGTCATGTGAGGTCAGCGCCATTTCATCCATCCTCCAAGGTTTGGCGGAGAGGGCTGTTCAGACCTTCACGGGGGGATGAAGAAGATGAGGGTGATACGTTGTCAACCAGGTTGTCAAGATTTCTGTTCAGTTATCGCATCACACCCCATGCCACAACAGCTTGTCACCCGCAGAGCTGATGATGTCCCGGAGGCTCAGATCAACTTTTGACTTGCTCATGCCAGATGTGAAATCAAAAGTGCAAGCAAAAGCAGCTGAAACAGAAACAACTCACAACACAAACAGAAAGTGAGGAGTTTCTTGCCTGGGATACTGTGTTTTGTCAGGAACTACTCTTATGGGCCTAAGTGGTCCCTGCTGTTATCCAGAGCTCATCAGGCCCAGTGTCGTATACAGTGATTGTTGGAAGTGGTCAAACCATGAAAAGGCACGTGGACCAAGTTAGAGCTAGATGGCTGACACTGTTCCCAGTATGGAGTCTGAGAATGAAGAGGAGACCGTGTTGGACACTGTTGAGGTTGGTGGGCCCTTGCCTACAAGTTTGGATGACCGAGGAGAACCTCCTCTTGTTGCGCCACCAGATTTTCAGCTGCTCCAAATCCTCAGTCCAACCGGACTTGCCTGTTGCACCGTGGTGCGACGCTCCAGCGAGAGAGGCGCTCACCTGAACACCTCAAAGACTTTGTTAGATAGAGTGAGATCTTTTCCAGAAATAGAGCAACAATGCGCTCTGATCTCACTGGAAGGACGAACCTTCCTAGTTTTATAAAAAAAAAAAAAAAAGAAGAATGTTTATATATATGTATAATTTTATGTTCCAAGTATTTATGTCATTTCAGAGGTTACGTATTGGCTTTGTAGTACACCAGTGTTTCTTTCTAGAGGTAATAAGGTGTTAACTTAAAACGGGGGAGATGTGGTATCCTAACTGTAATATCTCAATTACTTACTTATGAAGAATCTAGTTCATTTCCCTTATCCTGTATTCAAAGTTAGCTGCTATACGGAATGTCCCAGAAGGAGGCGCTATTACATTAAGTTCTGATGTGAGCTGACAGGATGTTGTCGGTAGGTGCAGGAGAGACCGAGAAGTTGTTGCTAGCTGTAGACATGTTAAAAGTAGCTTCGTAAACTGCAATGATGTTATGCCTGTTTGTTTGCATTAAACATTCGAAGGATTTTGGATGTTGTGGACATCAAGTTCTTCCTTACAAGATATAACAATCTGTAAATTCAACTTACAGTAAGCAGCAATTTTGAATGGCATCTAAGCCCGGTGGTCTAAGACTCACATCATGTAACTATGCCACCTGTGAAGATGTGAATTCTGTGTAACATACATCTTACCTGATGTTAGGTCCATTGGGCCGGCTTGGTGGTTGCCAGGAAATGGCCAGGAAGGACTCACTGACTGCCACTACAGACAGTGGTTCAAGGCCTTCGGGGGTTGTGGGTAATGTAGTAGCAGGCGTGGGCAGGCTTTCCGTACAACCTCCAACATGTCCACCACCGTTGGAACATGCCAACACAGTAATACTGTAGTTTGTGTATGGAATGAGGTCTGTTATTGTGACGTTGAGCTCAGAAGCATTGCCACTGTCATGGAAGATGCTGGGTTCTGGGAGGCGGATCTCATAGCCGTGGATTTCCCCATTGGGAATAAGAGGAGGCGACCATGTGACCTGAAACATAATTGTGTTAGATTTAAGTTCTGGGTTGTTCATTTCTAATGAAGTATCTGGATAAATCAGAGTACAGAGAAAACTAAAGGCCTAGTTCACTAAATCCTAAGTGTCCTTTCATTATCCCAGAAAAGCAATATCATTGGTTGGCTGGACATTCTAAATGTTCTGGGCATGCTGAGGACAGCAGAAAGCTTTTAGATGGACGAACTACAGGAAGTTGTGGTAAAGTGTGTGCATGTGCAGAGCTTGCATTGTGTGCTAATGCAAACACATATCTGCATCACAGTGTAAATGCATGTTTAGACAGTTACCAGTGATACTGTGCAAGTGGTATCCATGTCTACATGCAATGTCACCTGGGTATGTATCACACACACTGTGTGTGTGTGTGTGTGTGTGTGTGTGTGTGTGTGTGTGTGTGTGTGTGTGTGTGTGTGTGTGTGTGTGTGGTGTGTGTGTGTGGTGTGTGTGAAAAGATAACCTGACGTTGACTTGAGCAGGAGATTCTTTTCATCAAATTTAAAACAATAATGAAAATGGCTGGTAATGGAATTGCTGCATGCAAAAACAAAAGCTTGCCATTGTTGAGCACTGCATCTGATTTGGAAACAGTTCAGTCTTTCAGCATTTCAGAGTGAAGATGAAGATAACTGGCACACACAGAAAAGGTAATACACACGTGCAGACATACTCACACACACCCCTCTACACGTTTGAATAACCGATGTCTAGGCAATGAATGTTTTGTTTATACATCCACACAAAAACACAGTTACACCTAAATTCAACAATTGCAGGGCACGCACACACACACACACACACACACACACACACACACACACACACACACCACACACACCACACACCACACAGACACACACACACACACACACACACACACACACTTCAGAGCTTGTTGAAACTTGCGTGTTTAGGTGATGAGTGGTCAATGTTGATGAGAGCATTATGAATGGACGTCAAGAATAAATATTTCTCATGCAACCTTGATATTCATTTAACAAGTGACACTGTGAGGTGATACAGGACACACGTGCATGCACACTGTGAGCCACACGCACAACCACATATGGGCAGGGTCATGTTGAGTTAGGTAGCTCATTTCCCAAAGTGCGTGTTGGGTGTGCTTTGTGGTGGAAGTCATTTACAGATTGAATAGCCTGATGTAATCTGGAAATGGTGAAGACAGCAGAGACCCTGGGTTGACACAGAGCACTGGAGCTAAGGCCAGTACAGTATGTGTGTGTATGTATATGTGAGTGAGAGAGAGAGAGAGCAGAGAGAGAAAGAGAGAGACAGATAATAAAGTCGGTGGTGAGAGAGAATAGGTGTGTGTGTGTGTGTGTGTGTGTGTGTGTAAGGACATGGTTCACGTGTTTTGTTTTTTGTGTCTTTGTGCATCTATGCTATTATATTCAGAAAAAACTCAAAAGGCACTGAGAGTGCCAACTTCGGCAGCTGACAATACAATTTTACAATCTACTCATACATGCATCAACGTTATCAGTTACGTTTTAAGGTAAATTTATATTGTGATCTTGCAAACAAACTATCGAAGTCCCAAATCTTGGAGTTTTAATGGTTAATTTGACGTTCATTGATGTGCCTTCAGATTGACTAACTACTAAAGTACAACTATCTTGGCAGAGAGAACAAGTATGGGAATGAGAAACTAATCATTGAATCACCCACTAACAAAGAAGCAAATACATGTTATTAGAGTGGTTACCTTTTCAGACAATGCCCGTCTTTCTTTGAAGTTTGTTTGTACCAAACCCTAAATCTATTTTGTATCTGTGATCTGATTTTGCTTTATTGTTTATATATTTTTAACATTGAAGTCAAATAAACAACCTGCATTACATCAATCTATGTGTTGATCTCCATCCCTTACTGACTTTCTCTCTCTCACACACACACACACACACACACACACACACTATTCCACTCACAATCTGATGAAGCCAAAAGGACATTGTCTGTGAATAACAGATGCCATCTTAATAACAGAGAAGCAGACATTCAGTAGACTTCACCTTGATATCCTGACCAGGAGAATCACTACATAAAAAGAACATGCAAAACGAGCAAAATGAAAAGAAAACTTAAAAGAGGGAAAGTGAACATCTTGATGAGCATGAAGTGAGGTGAAAAAAAAACCATTTAGAGAATGAAGGAAGATTCTCAAAATCCTGTCTGTTTTGTCAAGGTCAATTGGTAACCAGGAAGCAGCCTGCCTGCCTGTCCAATTAGCAACAACCAGGAAGGAACACTTTCCTTCTGGGACCTATGACCCCTAAAGCTGTGCTGCTGCAGAGATGACAGGGGCGGTTCTGAAATGATGACAGGCATTAGCATTTTCCTGCAGTTAGCATTAGTGTGGGGCAGTGAGTGCGTGTGTGTGTGTGTGTGTGTGTATGTGCACATATCTGTGTGTGTTTGCATGCATGCAATATTGTTTCAGTGGATTTCATTGATGGGCCTTGATGTGGGATTAGCCAGTGGTGGAACTTAACTCTGGCCCCTCCTTCAAAATGGCCGACAGGAAGGAAGCTGCCTCAGACAGGGTCACAGCCCCTCCCATTTTCCGAAGGGGACCTTGAGATGAATGTTTTTCTTTCTCATTAAATTTCAAGAAGGAAAGACAGAGGAATCAGTATGACATTGCTTTGTCTTTTGTACTCCGAGTGACTGAAGTTGTATTATACTTTTGTGTATTTCCTGTTTAAATTCTAAATGCTGATATTCTGAAGCCTTCTATCAGTTGAATGCAATAGGATATATTCTAATTAATGTTGAGTGGCTGACTTAGATTATATTTGTGTGCTTCAAGAATATCTCAGTTTCTTGTGCTCTCATGCCAAGAAAAAAGGCACCCATACCTGAAGAGACTCTGGCCCCAAGATCTTCACCCTTGGTGTACTGAGACCAGCTGGTCGAGAAGGTCTTGTGGTGATATTGACCCAGGGTCCTGCAAGTGTGTAACAATATGTGGTTAAAGACCCTACTGCAGAACAACAAAAGCTGGAAACATTTATCTTAACGTTTGACACAAAGCAGTGAAGTAAAGCTGGCACTAGACAGTGTTAATTGCAACATATATACTACTTGGGCAGATTTAATTGTTAATTATGGCCTTTCCTGTGGTGTTGCCAGCCTGATTATGGAGCACAAGTCGATACTGGTAGCTAGTCCAGGGGCTGAGAGCCGATGAAGAGTCCAGGAAGGAAAGAGGGGGAGGGTCTGGTGGGAAATGGCCCACTGTGGAGACTTGTTTGGTCCCAGCAACTCTGCGCTCAATCAGCCACCTATGGCCAGCACAAGATACATTGGAATTTTAATACAAATACTGTAGGAATGTCAGAGTGATTGAATTGTATGCATGTAATCATCTTTCACCGCTCCAGTGGTCCATTGGTCGAATCCGGTGCACCCCAGGACAAAAGAACAGAAGTGGGGGTGTCAGAGTAAACGTGAGGTGCAGGAACCCCTTCAGGGGGAGCCGGGAGGGTACGAAACTCCTGAGACATCCCAGACACTGCACAACCTACACTGGTGCACGCCTCCACCTAGATGTTGGAGAACAATTTTGTCACATCCCAATGGGATTTGTGTTTATACAGTTATCATTGTAAGCTTTTTATTCAGTCAATACATCATCATTAATAGTGATAAAAACAGGATTCATTCCATTATTTCTCTGTCAATAATTCTCAATTCTGACACCTTCAAATGCCATGAAACAATGACTGTGTAAACAAAAAGAAAAATAAAGGGTGCCGAGACATCAAAAATTATTTCAGAAATTTAGTCTCTTCTGTGACTGGAAACACATATGATTATTCAATCGCTAATAAAAAATAATTAATTATTGTATGTATATTTATTATAATATACTCAGATAGGAAAATACTTATCTGTGACAAAAGAACTGTATTTACATATTTTACATTTTAAATGGCATATTATAATGTTGAATCTATCAGACTATACAGTGCAGTACAGTATTGTGTTCTACCATAGTACCATTCTAATATATTGTACCTGGACGCTGTAAGCCTGGTATGGCAGTAGGTTGAGGAAAGTGTAGCTAGTGGTGTTCCCTGGAACAGTGACTGATAGAAGGGATGGACTTGAATCTAAAGCTGCACTAAAGAAACCAGAATTGCTGTGAAAGGAGTCTTGTTTTACAATATGTTCAGTATTCAAGCTGGTTGCATTGTATTCTGGGTGTGGCAGTAAAAGACTGGGGCTTGGGTTTACACTGGCAGTATCTGGTTCAGTGGGGTAAAATGATACGGAAGCGAGCCCTTGGCTTGTATTGCTTACACCATTGGATTTGATTTGGTTGTCTTTTGCGATTCCAGGCCTCAAGCTAGCAAAAGGGTGAGGGAGGAGGTTGGGTCTAGTGCAATGGATTGTGCTTGAGCTGTCATTATTGCCTGTGTAGACAGTGGACATGGACATGTGGCTTGAGCCTTGGGTGGTAAGATTGGATGTTGACCTGAGGTCATGACCTGAGCTGGAGTTGAGGGTCGTGCTGGTACTGGAGACTGAGCTGGGATTGAAATCTAAAGAAGAGATGGAGCTGGGGCAAAGATAGAGGTTATACTTGATGATAATGCCATTTGGCTGGGAGGGAGGAACCCAGCTAATTGTTACACTTCGAGGGTAGAGCCCAGATACAGCTGGAGTGTCCACTGGTCCTGGACCTGGGGGTAAAGAGAAAGAAATGGACAAATGACAAGAAAAGAAAAAAAAGGCCATAGATAAACATAAGTTTGGTGTGTGTGCTTATAAGAGAGTGAGAGAAAAGAGGGGAATTTGTTCTAAAGAATTATTTGACAAGTAACATCAAGAATGACATCAGAAGGACAAAGAATGATTTTGCCATCCCTATCAAAGGGATTAACATGGAAACTCTCCTTCTCTCTCAATTTCTCCCCATGAGCAAACCAAGATTATATTTATGGATTCATGCTGTACTTGACTTGAATATGAGTCAGTGCATCTTTCAGCAGAGAATTCAATGATGTAATGTGTGGGCCAGGCTGGACTGCTGGAAACACTGTAGGCTTTGCTAAGCACATATACACATATATATATGTAAGTAATTTAAGTTTGTAAGTCATTTTTAAGTTTGATGAAATAAGTTTAATGGAACAGTTGAAAATTGAGGAAAACTTCAGATCAGGAGACCAAATTTTGTGCAGATGCTTTATAACATTGTTTGTGTTTGTGCTATGGTCTCAAGTAAATTTCTAATTTGGGTCTATTGTGTAGCCTACTCATGTTCACTAAATTAAATTCTTATGTCCAGAGGCAAAATTATGCTCACTAGTATTAATAGTATGGCAGACAGAGGTGCACATCAGAAGGCCACAGGCACACACAGTCACAGGATTTGCACATGACGATGCACGGATAAGAACCTGCACAAGACTAGTCAGAGGGATATTTCACTCCACGGTAGCTCATTTGAAGGTAATGCCCCTTTCCCCCTCCTCCATCGGCATTTACATTCCACTGTACTGCTCTAAAATGGACACACACAGATTGTCCATATACGCAGACACACACTCTTCCTGACACACACTCACATGCCCACACCCACAGTGATGCAGTATACCAGTAATGGTGCTGTGTGAAGGGCAAGCAGATCAAGGTGACTGAGCGGACTGAGGGAGCGTGCTGCGTCGCTAAGTGCTACCGCTAACCGCTAACGGCTTTCCCAGATGGCGGTGTTTTGTGTGTGTGTGTGTGTGTGTGTGTGTGTGTGTGTGTGTGTGTGTGTGTGTGTAACAGAGAGACAGAGAGCGCGAGGGTGAAAGAAAATGAGCGGTTGAGAGTATGCATGCATGACTGTGTGAGAGATAAAGTGTGCAAGCATGTATTTGTGTACATCAGCATCCGTGCACATAAGACAGCGGTTGTGTGAGAATGTGTGTATTTTCTGTATGTAAGTGTGTATGTATCTACTAAGTGATAGGCTTTACTTAATACAGACTGAGATGCCAACTAACATTCAGTTTTGGCCAAGGACGCTCCAGTTCTCCTAAAAGTTTAAAAAGCCTCTTAGTCTCTTAATGCTTATCACAATTTAAATGTGTTTTCCTCACACTTACTAATTTTTATACTATGATGATCTTTTTCAGTGTGTCTCCCATGTTTTAGGTTTTCTGGTATATTTCAACCCAGTCTTATGGCAGTTTGTGAAATGGTCACGTTATTTAATGTATTTTAATTTGTGTACATGGACACGTTTATCTTGTTTTTTTATGGTAATCAGCACGTTTTTTAAACTAAAGTATTTCAATGGGAAGCATCTTTTGTGATCATAGCACGACTATGGTAGCAAGTAATATGAAATGCCAAAAATCAACGCAGGTATGTTGGTTGGGTCAAACAACCCGTGACTTTCACCCCGGAGACTAAGGATTGCCTCCCACGTGTAATGTTTCCTTTCCCTGTTCTTCTTTTCCTAAACCCAACCTCCGTATAGATGCTTCCAATTACATGCTGACCACCACAAAAAAAACAAGATAAACGTCTACGTGTACACAAATCAATAGATTAAAAATAACGTGATCATTTCACGAACTGCCTTGAGACAGCGTTGCATATTTAGCATACAATAAACAGTATTTTACTGCCAATTCATATTGTAATTTGGTTTGAAAAAGGAAAGCGGGCAAACTAAAAGTTCTTTTAAATGTTGTTGGTGAGTTTACTGATGAACCCCAATGATTTATAAAAGCCAAGCACGCACGCACGTGCACACAATTTATATGTAATGTACAGTCAGACACACAGAGAGGCACAAAGATACATAATAAGTACATAAAAATAGCAGCCAGCCAACCATTCACCCATCTCCCACACAAATAAACGACAGTATAAAAATGGTGATGTAAAGCTTGGCTGATTTAACAGATCACAAATTGTCCCAACAACCCATACTTCTTTCTATCTACATCTGTCCTTCTGTCTTTTCCTTCATCTCTTTTCCTTGCTGTGACCCCATCCTTCCCTCTCCCCCACCTCTCTCTAATTTTCTTCTGTCTCTCTCTGTTACTCAAGCTTTGTGTTGCGGTCTCTCTCCCTCTTTCACTCTCTCTCTCCCTCTCTCTGGTCTCCCTGCTAAATAAACAATGCAGAGAGTTGACCTTTTAGGTTAACAGGTTTTTATGCTAGCTCTACTCAGCACTCACACTGATTCAATTACCACCAAAGGTCCGCTGAACCCCACGAATAACCAAGAAGCCCGTCTCCCTGTCTGTCTATGTTCCTATCTGCCGGCCTGTCTGCGCACCTCACTGCTTTCTCGTCTGTCTTTGTGGAGGGTTGAGGTGTCTCTCTACCTGTTTGTGGAATTAGTCATTCTGCATTATTCTTTTTGATTATATTCTCATCTACCTTACTGTATGTCCTTCTGTCTGTCTGATCAAAATGTTGTCTGTTCCAACTGACTGAAAAAAAAACACATAGGTAAGAGATGCACAGAGAATAAGATTGCAGGTACAACGTCCATAATTGCAAAAACACAATCCATTCACCTTGATACAGCTCCCCTCAACCACCAAAAATAACCCCCGTTGTCACCCCCCATTCCTCCCTTATTCCTTCTCTCCTTTCCTCCTCCTCTCCCTCTAAGTGTTGAGTGTTATTTAGGCTTTACTGGCGCGTGTAAAATTCTGCAATTTGAAGGGCTGTTAAGTTTTTCAATTGAAATTTTCATTTAAGATGCAGGTGATGCTTTTTTCCTTTTTTTATTTTACTGACGCTTTACTGCTCTCTGGATAGGAGGGAGTGTTGAGGGAATGCGTAGCAACCCCTCTCTCTCTGGTTTCCTGACTCCTTATCTCTCTTTCCCTCTTCCTCTTCTTCCTGCACAACTCATCTGTTTTTCCATCTCTCATCCTTCCTTTCCCAACTGCTCTTCTTTTCCCTTGTCTCCAACTCACCTTTTCCTCCCCCAAACCACTCCGACCTCTCCATTCCCCATGCCTTTTCTTCTTTCTGTTCCCTCTCACTTCATCCCTCCCACTGTTACTCCTCCTCTCTCCAGTAAAACACAGTAGCAGAAGGCTAAAACAGGAGTGTAGGGCGCCAAGCCTTAAATCACATTTATAAGGATTTGGTTAGCATAGTAATAACACAATCAACTGACAAGGGCTGGGAGAGGGGGAAGTTGGGGTTGTGGTGTGTGTGTGTGTGTGTGTGTGTGTGTGTGTGTGTGTGTGTGTGTGTGTGTGTCGGTGTACATGTTTGCAGCTTCTGTGGCACATTTGTGTGTATGTATGTTTAGGTAAGGGCCCGAGCAGATTTAAGTGTGTACAACTGTGTGTGTCCATGTGAAGAGAAGAGGAAGGGCATTATTTTTAGCCTTGCACAGGGTCCTGTGTGTGCATGTGTGTGTTTGTGGGCATGTGTGTATGTGGGTGACTGGGCTTGTCAAGGTGAGTCCAGGCTCCTAGGAGTTATAATGAGGACAAACTCTGAGCTTTACTGTAATCAAGATGCTTAAGACACGGTGTCAAAACGTGACAAGCAATACGGTGAGCATTTACATTGCATTTCATATCTTTACTTTTTCAGATTATTTAATGTCATTGCTGCGTTAGCCAGTGAGAAAGAGGATCATGCATGACCAAGGTCACAAGCATGATTTGTATCCATAACATCATGAGTATACAAGGTTTGCATTAGCCTTTAAGTAACCAGGGCCATCACGATACCTGAAATGTCAATCATTCAACATTTTCAATATCCTTCTCAGACTCTGACTATTTGGAGTGAATTACTTAATTCCAGATTACCGTCTGATGTATCCATGTACTAGAGAAAAAGAACATAAAAGTACAAAGTAATATATACTTTGATTTGGAAATACATTTTGTTGGTGTGTTCAAGTGGGAAAAAAATCAGTGGGAACTGATTGGGGTTTAGTAAGGAATCCTACTAAGGACGTTATGAAAAATATTACAAAAGCTATGTGACTGGCATCATGGTTTTATTTACATAACTGTATCTTCTCCTATTAGTTCTGAAAGTATATTTAAAAAACACGTAAAAATGCATCTTCAGGTAATGAGTATACAATAGTGTACTTAAAATATACTAGTTATCTCTTGATATGTAAAATAAATAACAATAGGGTTCTGCTCACATTACTTCAACATTTCCTAAGGACATCTAATTGAACAGAATGGAAGAAAAGTTAAGGGTTATTATTTTATTAATTCAGTCACTCATACATTAAATAACATGAATTCTTTGTGTTCTGTCATTACCTTGAACCTCATCTCTGTCGTGTTTTTCTCCTTCATATTTCTTCTCTCTCACTTTCTGCTTTAATTTGGTAAAACATTGCTTCTTTAATGTTCTCCGTCTCCCCCCCCCCACACACACACTCTTTCTAAGACAGCTTGGCTAAGATCATTTTCTCAAAACTGTGCTTTATTCCTACTCCCTATAACACTCTATAACACATACACACGTCTCCTTACCACACACACACACACCACACACACACCACACACACACACACACACACACACACACACACAAAACACACACCACTCTGTTAGATCACTTAGCTAGTGTGAACATGGGAAAAGACAGAGGAAAGGGAGCTGTCCAACACGGCTAGAGTTTATGTTCACAGGAGCCGTCTGTCTGTTCTGCAGCGGCAGGAATTCATAGGGGCCAAATTACATTAAAAAGATGGATATAAAACTTTAATGGAATGTTAAAAAAGAAAGGAAGAAGCGTGGGTCTCTCTTTCTCTGTTCTGTCATTAGCCTTCTCTTTTCTTCTCTTCCTTTTTTCCTCAATTCCTCATTTACCTTTTTGCTTTCACAATTTTTCTTTCCTCACATTTTCTCTCCATTTCTTATATTCTTTTTGTCTTCTCCTCTCTCTCCCCCTTTGCTCTCTTGTAAATACTTAAGGGCTAGTCTGTCAAAAAGAAAAGGTGAGGCCCACTCTGCCTCTCATTATGCCTTTTCAAGTTTGAGCGCAAATAGTTGAGAGGAAGAGTAAGAAAGGAAGAGGTATGACAAAAGTAAAAAGACTGAGGAAAAGTATTTACAGTTGAGTAACAAAGTTGAAAGCTTGCAAGGTTACAGCTCACACCTCCAAACACACATCAGGCTTGGGGGAACTCTTCTAAATGGGGTGAAACCCAAAGGACTCCACTAGATAAAAATGTATATTAGGATCACTTGAGCATATGTATTAAGGCTTGTATGCGTTTGTGTGCATGTATGCTTAAGTATTTACTCTTTTGTAAGAGTGAAGGCTGTATGTATGAACTGCATGGTAGTAGCTCAATTAGTAGGGGGTTGGGAACCGGATGGTTGCTAATTCAAGTCCCCATACAGACCAAAGTATGGTGGTGGATTGGAGCTGGAGAGGTGCCAGTTCACCTCCTGGGCACTGCGAAGGTGTTCTTGAGCAAGGCACCAAACCCTTAACTGCTCGGGGTGCCTTTCCATGGGCAGCCCCCTCACTCTGACATCTCTCCATTTAGTGCATGTATAGGTACTGAGCATGTGTGTGTAATTCAGGCCTGTGTGTAATGTGTATATTGGACACAATAGTATGTACTCTACATCCATGACTGAATTAAGATTTAATTGTAAGATGTGAAAGTTGTGAGTAATTTTTTGAGACATTGTGATAAAAGGAGCTGTCAATGGGATAAATGTGTATAAAAGACTGATATAATATAGGGCAGAGAAGAAAACCAATTCATCCAATTCAAACGTTCTCACATATTATATAATTATTTCTTATATTGGCTAAAAAATTGTGTGTAAACTGGATCAAGTAGCTTGCCAATGTTTTGTGCTTTATGATAAAGCATAAACCCATGTATTATTGAGAGAGATAGACTTGATATGTATTTTGTTTTGTAGACTTTTTTAAATTCAACCCCACTAGTCCAGCTCAAGATAAACAGAAATGAAAGTCGGCATAAAAAAAGCAAATAATCTGAATGTTTTTGGGGATGAGGTGGTCTGCATTAAACTTCATGATCATGTTATATTTGCTAGAATATACTAGGTTTAAGGCACACACACACACACACACACACACACACACACACAATAGTGTAGTAAATTCACAATCATTTTTACTCTCACGTGAAAACCCAATTGTACACACAAACAAAAACATGAATATTGTCCACCCTATCTGTAATTGTTGAGTATATGTAAAAACATGTAACAAAAGCTTAGTCTGTTTTAGAGAGTGTGTGTGTGTGTGTGCGATTGCTAGAGGGAATTCAATTCTGAGTAGCAGTGAGAAAAGCATGGGCAATAATGTAATGCATCCTAAACGTCTCTGCAATAGTGTGTGTCGGAATAGATGTGCGCGTTCAGCAGTGTTGTGTGAATGTGTATGTAAACGTACAATGCACATACATGTGTACACATTACAGTGTGTATACATGTGCATGTATCTTATGTATGCAAATCTCAGCTGCTTAATGATAATGTATGTGATAATAGCGTGGTACTAATTAATTTATAACTTTGCACTGAGGAGGCTGTTCCAGTGGCTAATATGATTCTATTACAGCAATTAGCCCACAATGACACTGGCTAGGTCACTCACACACAGACACACACCTTACAGTATGCAAATTTCTTTGTCAGTGTGTTCCTATCTTGCTTGTCCCTATGTTTTATTTTTAATATGTTCTGTCTGAGTCTCTCTTCCTTATTGTCTTGATCATATTGACTGCCTCTACTAACACCAAGAAATGTATACACTTTTATAAAAGAAAACCTTGGAGACTTTTAGAAAATAAAAGAAAACTGGGCAGGGGATCTGATTTTTAAACCACAGGCCATATGTTTAATGTGTGAGGCTATTGTTTAGATCATCACCTAAAATCAAGAGATCTGTCAAACTCCTTGACTTTAACTTTGACTCAGCAGCACTGACGGCCAACTGACAGCAGAGGCCAACTAATAACCAGCTGCTGCCAGCCATCTGTCAGCCAGTCACTTGCAAAACTTGGCTGGACTGCTGACACAAGCACCCGAGCTGCACAATTCAGTATGAAAAAACAATGCAAAACAACCACTGCCAACAGGTAGGCTAAAGAACAGCAGTACTGAGTGTGTATCTGACCCACCAACAAGTTTGTTTAATCACCAATTTTTATGTTTATTTATCAATGGCTTTTCTCTTGTGCTGTTTTTGCATTGTCTGTGTGCATTGACACATATGTGTCAATGCATGCATCTGTAAGTAACAAGTATGTGCATTTGTATGTATGAGTCTATGTACTTACTGTCTTCTGCGGTGCGCAGGATTGCCCATGGTCCGGCTGTCTGCCCATGTGTGTGTGAGACCACCACTCTAAAGCCGTACAGGGTGTATGGTGACAGGCTCTCTACATGGTAGGAAAAGGTGTCTGTTGCGTTTTCCACTAGCCTAAGAGTTCATGGACACAAATACACATTTACTGACATTGGCATTGGGATCTTGTCAAAATATGCTGTGCTTTAATCAAACAGGTGGTCAAAGAGGGACAGAACCATACTTTACATGGTGATTTGGTACTTGCTTGTGAAAATGTATGTGTGCTGGAGCTAGAGTATTACATATCTAGCGTCCCACTGTCAACTGTCAATGTAATCTATCTATCTATCTATCTATCTATCTATCTATCTATCTATCTAAATAATTCTAGTTATGTTATATTTTATAATATTTTGCAAATCTTTAATTTCTAGCTTAGCCTAAATGTTTTCTCTTTCAACTTTTTCCACCATCACTCTTTTATTGCCAATCACAGAGATTCAGCACTGGACAGCTCCTTAGAATGTGTTGGCCAGCTTTGCGTGCTCATGTTATCCAAAATAACATTGTTATTTGCTGATAACAGACAAACCAATTTTCGCACATTTAGCAGCTGTAGCACTCACAGATGTAATAATTACCTAAAGATGTAATACAATATGCTTTTAACCTGAGTGCAAATGTAGTAAAACACAATAATGAAATAATTTGAATAATGTATATTTTTTCAATAAGAATCACTGTAGACTGAGATAAGAAAAAAACATGTCTTGGAGATTGAATTGTGACCGTTTTGCCTTTATCACTCGCTTGTGTTATGTTAGCGATCTTCTTTTGTCAATCTTGTGTCTAATCTAACTTCCTCTCTAATCTAATGAACAATCCTTGCACAACAACCAATCAGCATAGGTATGGGTGGGTTCTTTTCCCATGGATTTTGATATGGATTTTAGTTAGATCTTTGCATGTCTTGTCCATTTCAAATTGGAATCAGTGTCAAATGTTAGTGTTTATAGTAGGCTAACAATGGCTAATGACACCAACAGTATTATTCAATTTGTTTACAAGTGTTCCTGCACATGACTCCTGTTCTTGCTCAATGACTTCTTCTCCTCTTGGGAAATGGATTTTATGTTCTTGGCAGAAACCTGGCTTCATGCTGGTGAGTCTAGCCCTTTCTCAGAACTTCTTCCTCCTTTGGCCAAAGATTTTATGAATCTTACTGATTTATTCAATCTTAACCAGTCAGTGACAGGCTCAACACATGAAAAAGGTCACACATTGAACCTTGTACTGTCGCACGGTCTCTGTATCCACATTAAGGAAATCTGTAACACCGGTACATCCAATCACCTGGCAGTTCTGTTCACTGCTACCATCCCCTGCTCCAGGATCACAGCTTGTCATCCTACATGTCTTCAGCATGTGATCAACCCTTCAACTACGCTGCACTTTTCAAATTCTTTTATGGAATATAAACTCTGTAACTTGAATGGTGGCTATGGTCTCAGGGCTGAGGAGCTCATTTCTTCCTTTGGCTCCACCTGCACTGACATACTGGACTCTGTTGCTCCTTTTAGAATTAAACTCCTAAAGCGATCCTTAGAACCATGGCTAAATAACAACCCGCTCTCTTAGGTGTCCTTGTAGACAAGCTGAAAGGAAATGGAAAAAAGACCAGCTCCAGGTCTTCCTAGACATTCTAAGAGACTGTCTTGCAAGCAAGCTATCAGAGAGCCGTAAAAATTGCTAAAACTAAATTTATATCCAAAACTGTCTCCAACAATAATAAGGTTATCTTAAAAAATCTTAACTCCCATATATCAAATTGTGCCCACACTTAAGGTATGCAAAGATTTTAAAACATTTTTTATTGGAAAGATTTCTGTGCTTAGATCTTTACCAACCTCCTCTGCCAGTCCTTCCTACATACACAGCTACCTGTAAGCAGTTTGAGCCTGTATCACTCTCCTCACTATCTAAGATAGTTCAGAGTCTGCGGCCTACAAATTGTCCCTCAGATATCCTTCCTTCACGTCTTTTAAAGGACGTTTTTAATACTGTTGGGTCCAGCATTCTTATTTTACTAAATACACGTCTGAGTGTGGGTTGTGTCCCAGCTGCTTTTAAACATGCTGTAGTGCAGCCTCTTATCCAAAAATCTGATCTGGATCCTGACAATTTCTCTAACTACAGGCCTATTTCCAAACTACTTTTTCTCTTGAAAGTGATGAAGAGAATGGTCCTGAACCAATTACAAACATTCCTCGACAACCATGACATCCAGGAGAAGTTCCAGTCTGGCTTCAAACCACGGCATAGTACAGAAACAGCACTTTTAAGGGTTTTCAATGATCTCTTTTTAATGGTGGATTCAGGCAACTCTGCCGTTCTGGTGCTTCTAGACCTGACTGCCGCCTTTGACACTGTGGATCACAAAATCCTTTTATCTCGCTTTGAACACTGTGTAGGTATCAAAGGTATAGTCTTGAAATGGTTCCAGTCATACCTGACTGATAGGAGCTTCTCTGTTCATTCAGCCGAACACTCTTTGTCAGCTGCTCCTCTCACCTGCGGGATCCGTCAAGGCTCTATTCTGGGCCCTATCCTCTTTTCACTGTATATGCTGCCACTGGGTTCCATTTTTCAGAAACATAACATCTCCTATCACTGTTTTGCTGATGATGTCCAAATCTACTTGCCTATGAAATCTATAACCAAAGAGTCTTTGCTGCCATTGTTAGACTGCTAAAAGGAAGTGAAAACCTGGATGGAGTTAAACTTCCTCACTCTTAATGAATGTGTGGACGTTTAGACGCACTGGGTGACCCTCTTGGCACTTTGGGCCCCTTAGCCTACCAAAATCGATCCTCTATTCACAATATTGGTGTTATTTTTGACACCTCATTCACTTTTAGTAAACAAATCAGTGCAGTCGTCAAGACTAGCTTCTTCCAGTTAAGACTTCTAGTTAAAATAAAGGCCTATCTTCCACCCAAAGACCTTGAAAAAGTCATCCATGCTTTTATCACTGCTCGGCTGGATTATAGTAATTCATTATACTTGGGTCTACATCAGAAATCTTGAAATCATTTCCAGTTAGTCCAAAATACAGCTGCTCGCTTTTTACCAAAAACAAAAAAACGTGAACACATAACGCCAGTCTTGGACCCCTTCCAATACATTTTTACATTATCCTTTAAAATTATTACTTTATCAGTTTTGAAAAACAATGACCCTCCTGAAAGTTATTCCAGTATCTATAAAAAATGTTACTACAAAAACAATCAGTTCAGAATAAGTTTGTACATTTTTTGGTTTCATTACATTTTCAATCAGGTTAAGTGCAAACTTTATTACATTTTCAGGCATAATTAAGTTTTTAGCATAACTATTATAACAGTAAGTGCTACAAACCCCCATAGTGTACGTGCAGCAAGATTTTCAGGTTGAATGTGTAGGAATCTTGGTCAGAGGTGAAAGAGTAGGAAATGAAGATGACACAGATCTTAATAACCACGAAGTAGTAATTTAGTGTATAGTAACAAAAGGATACGTGTACAGAAATGTTTTGTACTCAACATTTTGTGGATGAATTGTGGTTAGTCTATATAATCATTTTATAATTTTATTTTAAGTGTGATGTTACAGAAGTGTCAGGAGACAAGTATTATATAGTCACTAACAGTGGCTATCTTGGCAATATGTACAATATTTGTATAGCATTTTTTCACAGTCCCATGTCATACCTGATCTCATATCATATAATCATACAAAGGAATCTGGGACAAAATAAAAGAATATTGTCATAAATGAGGGACCGTTGACCATTTAGCATCAGATGGATAGAAGGGATGAATGAATGAATAAATCAAGGAACAATGAGATTTCCATAGTAGAGGAAGAGGAGGGCATGGCTGTCTGATATATAATACATGTAGCTAGTCATTTATTTATTACCATAGAATGAGAGCCTCCTCTTCTTGGATTAAATTGCAATTTGTTGTCAGGAAGCATGTAATGAATACATATCAGATGCACACCCTGTCTCTCTTTTTATTCTATCACATTTTCTTTACCTCTCTCTCTGCCCTGCTCTTTGATTTTTTGTCTTTTTGACTCTACCCCCATCTCTCCAGCTCATTTCCTCTCTGTTTTTCTGATGGTCTGTCATATTGATGTGACATTTTCGTCTGTGCTGTATAATGTACCCCTTAATATGTACGTACATGTGTATGCATATTTGATGTGTACACATATTTTAGGTTCGTATATATGTGTGATACATATGAGAGTTTTGTATGTGTCTGTCATGCTCCGATTGTTATTTATTTATAATCACATACCTCTGTCTCAGATCACTTGCATGTGCTGTGGAAAACTGTGCAAACTTGTCCACTTGTTTATCTATTGTGTCTGTGCATTTTTTAAATCTAAAAATAAATAAAACTCTCTCACCTTAGTACAGGCCTCTGAGGAGAAGTCCTCATTTGCAGGTTGTAAAGGAGTGGGCCTGGAGCGTTTGAGTGGGCAGGGCCAGACCAGGATACATTAAGACTGGTACTAGTTGCATGGGCCTGCCTTGGAGGTGACAACCCATCTGGGGCTATGAAGAGAGGGAGAGACAAGATGGTAAGAGGAAGACAGGAGGAAGGAACAGATGATAAAGGAAGGATGGAGGTGGTGAAAAAGAGATGGAGGGATGAAATGAGGACAGCTGAGGAGTAAAACAAACAAGACAGCAAGAAAACCAAACACAAAAATAGATTATAAAATTTAGATCAATGTTATATTGACATCAATCTCATTGGTGAACTGCATCCTAAACAGATGGCACTGCCCTCCATCTAGGAAAGATGAGACAGAAGCAAAGAGAGAGAAGCTAAGAACAAAAGTGGGGGGAAAATAAAAGCAAAGAAAAAATATTCCTTATTAAGCAGGCTGGAGGGCCCACAATGAGCCACCAGATTTCTAGATATACAACCACTACGATTTCAGATTTCTAGATATACAACCACAACAATTTCGCTTTCTTTTTTGCCCACACACACGCACACATGCGGACTTGTTATGACCCCACTCTCTCAACAGTGCCCCTCTTTTCCAGCTAAGCATGATAGCACAGTGCTAGTGTTGGAAAATCAGTAAAAACATCTTGATTCAGAATGATAGCCGTGCTCTTAACAGAAACAGAGAACGTGCATGGAAAGATAGAATAGGAAAGAGATAAGGACAACAAATAGAAGGAGGAAATGAGAGTAGCTGTAGTGTTGACTATGCAAAATAAGAGTAGGCCCTCCGATGTATAAAGTGACCCTTCAATCAAACACATTTCTCTTTCCACTACAACAAGACTGATTGCTGAAGAAATCTTATTCTACAGATGGCAGTCGCGCACGCACGCACACACAAACACACACACACACACACATTTAAAAAATGCCTCGAAATGCTCTTTGAACACTGGTTTAGAATATTAGTGATGGTTCACAAACATAAATCTTCACTCTAATTCACATTTACAAATTGGTATGTACACATTTAAAAAACGTGACAGAAATACATTTTCAAAATTTCTTTAAGGCCCACCGGTGTTTGAGGTTTTGCACAACCCGTATGTCCAACTTGTCTATTGCTCTCTTTTTCTGTGCATTTGTGTCTGTTGGTGTATAAGTTGTTGGGGCTAAAAAGTTTCTGACTCATTTTTTATCAATCTGTTTTAAAGAAGGACAGAAAACTCAGAAACAAAAGAACAAAAACGAAAAATGAATTAACTGGAATGGATACAAAACAAAACAAAAAACAGTTGCAACATGACTTAGCTTTAGGTGTCACTTACATTCAGTATTTATGGATATCAAGCTCAGTCTGTGTTTCTTTTCAGTTTCTTAACTATTTTATATGTACTATATTATTGTGGACATCAACTCGACTTGATTAGAGTGTTAGAGTCATTATGCAACTACACAGTAGAGCTAAAGCACTAGTGATGTCTTTCCAAGCTTAATGATTGTAATTTTTTAAAAATTTTGTTTAAGATTTGCTTTTTAATAGAGATGTTTTTACAGCTAAAAAAGGATTTGATACATTATCAGATCAATAAGTTGAATCGATAATTTAACAAAATCTTTTCAATAACCATCTCTTTCTACTTTTTAATAAAGAGGACAGTAGATCAGTATAATTATCATTCCCTGAGTGTGTGTAATTCTTGAAACATGCATTGATTTCTCCCTCTCTGACACACACACATATGCACAAAACACATACATCACAAAGATGCACACCGTTGGTGAGCCTGTGTCTCTCTCATGCTGTGTTAGCAGGTACAATATCAGAGGTGTCACTAATCGTTTTAAACTATGCACTTTTATGTTCACTTCTCTCTCTCTGCTCTCCTCCTCCTCTGCTCTTCTGTCTATTGCTCCACTATCTTCTCTCTGTTCTTTCATAGAACAAGGACGCATCAAGACAGTTTGCCTTAAAGAAGTCTAAAGAGATGCCAGAGGCACAGGGGTAGAGAGAGAGATAGAAAGAGAGGAAACGTCTGGTATTTAAAATTTATACTTTCTTATGCCTTTGTTTTGAACTTGAACAGTAGAACTTTCCGAAGTCTGTCTTTTGTTGTTCTCTGACTGAGACATGGGTGTGGGTGTGTGTGCGTGTGCGTGCGTATTCAACACTTTTGTTAACATAAGCTAAAGTGGTAAAAATGTGTGTCCATAGGTGTATGTGTTGCTGCCTGGTTTCCATTATCTCCAGACTGCTCTGATCAGCTTTGGCATTTATCAGTATGCACAATCAGCCTGCATTCTACACAATTACAAAGACACATCCACAACAAACGCACAAATGCTGTGTAAATCAGAAATATGTGTTCAGACCATTAACTGAAGTCAATGATGTGTGTGCGTGTCTGTATGATTGTGTTTGTCACTGGTACTCATTGAATAATTGTTTTTTTTCTTTTCTTTTGCATGGCATGCTATAAAAATGAACCTTTCCAGTTCATAAGAATAGCAATTAAAATCAGAGTAATGACATACAAATGTTACAATTGTTCACGGCTTGTGTGTAGAGTCAGAAACAAAGATACAATTATAGCCATTTAAATCAGATCATACACAATTTAGTGGAGGACAAAACCACCTTTTGTAATGGAGGCCATAACCACACAATTATACTTAGTTATCTTCTAAGTATGTGTCTGATCAAAAGTATGTGTGTGCAGATTTAGATTTCTATTGAAAATCCTGTTTATAAAATGTAGTCTAGTGGCAGGAGAACCCCTGGATTTTTATGTGCGTGTACCTGTTGGGGGTGTAGTGACATTGAGTGGCAGGCTTTCAACACAACCCTTTGTGTTACAACCTCTGATCCAGAAGCTGTAGTTGGTGTAAGGCTGTAGGTCACTCACGGACAACCAGCTGCCCGCTGCTGAACTTCCATCCAACACACCATCACCATCTAAGAGACAGAAAGTCCCACAAAGAGACATGTAAGGTGCTAGGCCAAGCATTGGGGTATCTATCTGAGAAAGGAGGAGGAAGATGCAAATGTCCTGCACATCGGATTGTTTTCATGGCACATTTATTGATTAGGGTCATTACTGTGATGGCTAAAAAAAGCAATTTATAAAAGATACATTCAACAATATAGAAAAAATAGAGGCGTTTGAGTGGGAGTTCAAGAGAGGGGAATACTGACTGAGATTAAGTGAGAGTGATCAAAAGAGAGAGGTCTCCATTCCCAGGTTATGCAAGGATAGTCAAAGAAAAAAGATCAGAAAATTACAATATGTAAGCCTATCCAATATATTTAGATGGAGACACACACACACACACACACACCACACACACACATCAGTTTTGTGTGAACTGATAAAGGCAATGTGTATCAAAGAATCAAGGGTTTGTGGGTAACTAAAGCGAAACCCCATCTCTCTTTCTTCCACACCTCTTGTATCCTTCTCTCCATTCATTTTAATCCATCTCTCTCTGTGTGAGAAGCAGATCAAAGTCCCTGACTGGCTGTGTGTGTGTGTGTGTTTGTGTGTGTGTGTGTGCATTTCTGACAGAGAGAAAGAGCGAGAACGAGAAAGAGAGAAAGTGAGAGAGAGAGACTTGCTGAATATGTGTGGGTTAAAGGATGATTGTGTGTTCTGCTGTTTCCCCATGCTCATGTTCTCATCTTGTTCAATTTTATTCTTCCCCTTTTATTTCCATGTCCAGTTCTCCTCTTCTATGTTGTTAGTCTCATCCGCTGTTTTGTTGTTCTTCATGTCTTATGTTGTTCTTACTTGCAATCTTTTCTAATACGTCTATGGAAATATGAGCTTCTCATCTTTCCTCCCTCTGTATGCTATTGTTTACCAATACGTGTCTTTGTTCTTCCTTCCATCTTCATACCACTGTTTTGCTCTGAGCCCTATATCATTTCCTCTCAGAAGTCCCTGGCAATGGAAAACCTTGTCTTTACTACACTACTCCAGGTTGATTACTCCTTCTTTTACTTCCCCATCTCATGCCTGACTTTCAGTCTGAGTTGGTGAGGAGTGTGTTTGTGTGTGTGTAAGTGTACAAGTGTGTACAGTATCTGCGTCCATATTATCCTGTTCTACTCATCTTTAAAAACAAAGACCTCACTTAATTACCCAACTTAGCGGTCTTGAAATTGGTAATAATAATAAATGCACTCACTCTCTTTGCTTCTCCTCATAGTTGTTGGATACCTCTACCAACCTTTTGTAGACTGGCTCAGGTTTGCCTTGGACCAGCTCTTAGTTATGCTGCTATAGTTTTAGACGGCCGGGGGACTACCTTTGACACACTTGCCTCCTCTCTCCTTTCATCTGTGTGCATTCATGTCCCGGTAATGCTAGTTACCAGCTCAGCTCTGGGGAGCTATTTCCCCGGAGTCCTTTTTTTTTCTCGCCTCACAGTTTTCTTTGGATTGGGGTGGCACCTGGATTGTTTTTTGCAGCCACGGTCCTGCTTGACGCCATGCAACGCCCTGCACTGCTACTACTATTATTTCTAGTCATAGTTCTATCATCTTCATTGGTACTATAATTGCTACTGTTTATCATTCCAACTGCTATAATTGTTGTGAATCATATTTCTCAATATCTGTATCAGTGTCTCTGTGTCCCAACTGGCAGCGGCAGATGGTCGCCCACCAGGTTCAGGGCCTGTCCGAGGTTTCTGCCTGTAAAAAGGAAGTTTTTCTTTGCCACTGTCGCACCAAATACTTGCTCATGGGGCAAAAATGGTTGAGTTTTTGTAAATTATAGTGTGGTCTAGACCTACTCTATCTGTAAAGTGTCCTGAGATAACTCCTTTTGTGATTTGATGCTATAAATAAAATTAAATTGAAAGAAAACAGCCGTGACTATGAGAGAGAAAGGGAGCGCACACAGCTGCATGTGTTACCTTTGCTTTTGTAGTACAGTGTGTAGCTGAGGTTCCCATTAGGTCTTGGTGGAGCTGTCCAGCGGGCTCGAAGTGACCGAGAGCTCTGATTGGTCAGTTCCAGCAGTATTGGGCCTTCTGGGGCCATCTCTAAGGTACGCATCTCCACCTGATTTAAAGAAAAAAAGACAAGCACACTTATGTTCAAATGCACAGAAGAACGAACATCTAACGTGTGCACCTACAACAATCTATATACACAGTATTGTACTTTTTTTTTAACTAAAGGTCTACTCACACTCATCCATTGTTATAGATGTAATTTTGAAATAGGAAAAAAATAATAAAATATGTCCCCATTTGATAAGGGTAATCATTTTGACATATTTCACTGATTGGATTTAAATATGTGTTACAATATAATACTTTAACCAGTTTAAGTTTGAAAGGAAACCACTCCACACATCTGGCCCATATTACTTCTACCTCTATGTTACGTGCCGTGTTGTGTTTTGTGTGTTGTCTGCTGGTGTGTGATTCTCTGCAGGTGTGTGCTGCTGACGTCAGACCCACAGCTGAGGCTGATCAGCTGATGACTTTTCTCTTTTTTATTTCCCCTTCTCTTTCTCTCTGTCTCTCCTGTCACATTACACTACTTTCTTTCAATCCACTCACACTGCTCCTTCTCTCTTTCCACCATCGACCTGCTCTCTTCTTCAGTCTCACGCCCCTGTTACCCTCTCCTTTGCAGCCATTCACATCCTCACTTTCCACCTCATCTCTCAATTTGTTCTGACTATTTACTCTATCCTCATGATTTCACTCTTTTATCCTTAAACTCTCTTCTCTCCTGACTCCTTTCTTCTCCTTTTCCCATCCACCCTGTCATCTCCTCTTCTCCCTTTCATCCTCTTCTTACCCCTCCCCTTCCCACCTTCCTGTCCTCCTGTTCTGCTGGGTCAGCTATTCTCCTGGCGTTTGACTAAATATGGCGTCCGTATTGGAAAAATGCCCCAAAATATGGCCTGTCGTCACAGACATCGTTGAGCGTGGAGTGGCATTTGCTACCAAATGTCACTGTCACCACGCCAACCTCGTTATTGAGCCGGGGAAAATCGATCACCTTTATGACACACACACACACACACACACACACACACACCACACACACACACACACACAAAACACACACACACACACACACACACACACACACACACACACACACACACACAACACACACACACACTTTGTAAAGTGTCTGAGTAGGTATTCCCATATGTGTACCCATGTTTCCGTGTGTTGGCTAGTTACAGCGATAATCTGCATCATAAAAATATAAATTTTGCTGCTTTGACTGTTTTGTTTCACCAAATGTGATATGATTCATCCAATATTGAATTTTATGGAGCTTTTACTTTTGCTGCACTAAATGCTCTAAAAAGTGTTGCGTAGGTCAAGAGAAAAAAATTGTATTTTGCAGAAGGAGAATTTTATGCGTTTTTAGTGCAAACTGCAGTTCAAATGAAAAAATACTGTGCACTAAGACAATAAAAAGTGAGCTCAGAAGTTTACAGAAAAGGCTTAGAAAATCGTGCTTGTCTCAAATATATCACAAATGATATTGCAGTGTATCCTATTAAGCAATAAATGAATTAGTGTGTAATCTTGTAAGATGTCCACTGACCATTGGTCCCTTGCCACAGCCCTGTGCTGTACAGGCCTGCAGCCTGAGTAGGTGTCGGCTCCACGGAGAGAGTCCCTCCACCACAAAGAACCTCTGGAAGGAACTGGAGTTTAAAATGAGAAGTCCATCCAGCCAGAGACCATAACTGGTGATAATGCCTGTCAAAAGAACACATCCGATAATAACATGAAAAATAAAAATGGCATGAGCAAACAGTTTTCATGCCACAGTAAGCTTAACATCTTAGTCAGGCCACTAATGACTGGAGCTTTCCTGAGTGACTGTAAACAAGTTTTAGTGTTTATTGTCCCTAAAGAGGTAATGTATGAGAGTATCTCTATACAACACATTATTCATGTTGTAAACATAGTCAACAAGTTGCATTCATTCCCTGCCCTAAATCACCTCTGTCAGCACAACCTCATCACCCTAAGTCTAATGCCTAACTATGAAACAAAACATTTGTAAATGGCATCTTTTTAAGAATTTGTATTTTAAGTTGTCCACATATTTTCTTTTCTGATCCTGATCATGCACTGGTGACAATGAAAACTTTATACATTGTAGGATTGTGTCCAGCTTACGACAAATTCAAATTGCAAAGTGAGCTTTGCAATGGGATGCAGTCTAGGTCATTGGATTAAAATGCAAATAAAAACGGACTAAGGGACCCCAGACCTGCCAGTCATATGTGTCCTAGTGTGATTCAATGATGAAAACAGTACTGAAACGACAAATGTAACCATAGGCATAGGAAAAAGACCTTCTAAAGGAAGCAAACGAACTTGCACACACAAATGTGGTATTTGAGTGCAAATAGGTGAGCACTCATTCGCAGACACACACACACTGACACTCCCTACATGCACACAAAGATACACACACACACACTCACAAAAAGAGGAGAACTCACACGTGTTCATACACATACATACATGGGCACAATAATTACATTACATTACATCCACCTAATAAAAAAAAAAAAAGAAACAGTACGGTGCCAAATGTGCTTTTCCTTAATAAATATGCATACAGGGGGCTCAAAAGATCAGTGCTAAGAACTAAGATTCTATTCTGCTTTAATCATGTGTGGGTTTTATTATTGCTTAATACAGATATACACACCTATCAGGGAAATGAAGACACAAAATCCCCACGGATGCCAACTACATCTGGGAAGCTCTTAATGTGGCCAATCACATGCGTGTGAGAGTGGATGTGTGTATATGTGTGCGGACGTCTCTGTGTGCTTGTGAATAAGCCCATATCAGTATAGGTTGTAATAAAGACAGGTTGGGAAATGAAGCAGCGAATGCATAACAGGCTTATTTCCCCTCTTTGTCTGCGTGTTGCCCCGACCTAATCCCCGAGAGGATTATCCCCCACAAATCCCTGTGGAATTGGGGAGAAGGGGGGAGAGAGAGACACAGAATCTCACTCCTTTGGAACCCATCACCATCAGGATTGTCATTGTTGCTGTACATTTATGAAAAAAAAAATTAAATGAAAAAAAAAGGCACTGAGCCCTTCTTTAAGCAAAAATTAAAGCTTTTTAAGCATGAGATAATCGGGTAATCATGATTAAGTGTCTCCTTGTTATAAATTTTTGTCATCAGATGAGAAAAGCTTTAAGTAATTTATCCAGGCTAATATGCACACATATCACATGGTTTACGATGCGAAATGCACTCATGTGGCATTAAGCGTAAAACACACACGATTCACATTACACACACACACATTATGGAATTACACATACTAACGAGCATGGCAGTAAGATTTGATATGTGGGGGTGCGTTGTATGTTAGAGACTGTGAAATGGGGTGGGAAATCCTCAGATCGTTTTTATCACTCAATTCATTTGGGTTCATAAGATGTGCATTTGTTAATATAGTTCTTTTTCATTCATGTTTGTGATGTATTTGTTAAAAAATCCACTATTTAATGTATACCATGTGGTAGATCCTGTAAGTTCTATCTATCTTTTAGTTATTTGAAGATGCATTGAACTATGCACTTTTAAGAGTTTTTAAGTACATCTGATTACTTGATGTTTATGCTATGTAATGCTGTGATGACAGGAAATGAGGAAGAGAGAGAGATGAAACTACGGTCCCCAGCCAAACTTGATTTTGGGACTTTGCAGTTCAGTTTTAACCCCTAAGATATAAGGGTGAACCATGTTGTATTACCTTTTGAAGATTATATATACATATAGGTAAAAAACAGGTGTGGATATTGAAACATTGTAAATATTGTGCAATATTTTGAGGTTGTAATATCTGTACTCCAGATAGTATAATGTTTGATGATGCATCACTCCAAGCACTTCTTCAGAATGTACAGAAAATAGCTATGCACAAATAAGTTTACTTTTTTATCTAGACAGTTCCAAGCCAGTAGCAGGATTTCAAATTCAAATCTAATATACATCAAACACATCTTGTCCAGCTCTGTGCAATGGATGTTAATTGGCTGTAAATAAATTAAATGAAAGTAAGAAGAACAGAGAACACTAAGAGAAAAAGGCAATCCCTGTGAGTCTGTGCTTCCAGCCTGCAGTTCTCTATTCAGTCAAAAGGGAGCACTTTTCATCCACTTAAAGGAGCTTGGTGAAGCACTGCCCCTCATTCCCGCTCTCCGTTAGTCTCTGTCTCAAATTGTATGTTCTCTCCCCTGTCTTTGTCTCGTTCCCCATTCTCTCTGAGCCCTTTATGCCCTCTCCTTAAGGTTTCTCTTCTAGTTTTCCTTTTCTCTAACAATTTAATCTCTATCTCTTGCACACTCATCTGATTCCCCTCGCGCAAAAGGGAAACCTTCACCTGTTTCATAATCACACGTACGGGTTACCTGTACAATGGTAAAGGTCTTGATGTCTGTGATAGACTGGCTGATGGTAAATACTGACACTGTGAATTTAAGTCCACGATTCAACTAATGTTACCCTCATAATTCTTGTGAATGTTTCCTCTATTGTACGTGTTTTATCTCTCACAAGTTTCAGATCACTTTCCTCTATCGAAGAAAATTCCATTTAAAAAATGTTTTTATAACAAAATTAAAGCTTGTAAGTATTTGCAGATATTTAGTTAAGATTTGACATTATTCTTTAACGTCACTGTTGATAAATGTTTATGTATATTTTACTGTTCTTAGCCACGTATCTGTCTGTCTATGTGCCAGATAAAATGTGTGTCCTCTTACCATTTGGAGTACCAGGAGGTGTCCAGCTGACGTTGAGTGCATGTGGGGACAGAGGTATGACCAGTGGTGCAGGTACATTCTCTGGGGTGCTCTCCTCAGTCTGTGCCATGCTGGGAGGGCTTAAGGTACACCCACCTCCTGTGCAGGCCTGACGTGAACACACACACACACAAACACATTAATGGGTTTATAAATGAGACAAATGCAAATCAAAAAGATTAAAGAGTAAGGTACTCACGGCGAGTGTGATGGTGTAAGCTGTTCCAGGGGTTAAGTTGCGGAGTGTGTGGTCTTCAAAAAGTTTTGAGCTGTTATAGGCTAGCACAGGCACTGCACCATCATGTGACAGGAAGATGGAATAGAACTCCAAAGCGCCATTCACCTGAGAGGGACGGGACCACCTGGAGAGGCAGTGATGAAAGTAACAAAATAGCTTTACTTTAGTACTGCACTTCAGTTCAGGTTTTATTCCACTATATTTATTATAAGGTTGTACTATCAAGTTAATGCACAGATTAAAAATAAGACTTAGAAATGATTCCCTCTTTTTATTGACAAAATTCCTCCACTACATATTTATCCTACAAGTTTTTCCTGTTTAACTACAGACTGTCTGATGGTTATGCCTTTCTATCACAGAACTCTATTGTTGGAAAAATTATTAGAAACACATAAAATAGTCACACCACTACTTTCGTTGACAGTTTTCTTCACTGTGGTGCACAAAACCAGTCCAGTTGAAATGTTGGATTGCCTTGCCAACCATTACCATGGTTATAAATTTCAATAGACATTTAAACATTTTGACAATTATTTATATGCTAATATGTAATTAAAAAAGAATGTCCATTGTTTTTTAACAGAGATGGCTTCAGTTAAATATACTGTATAAGATGTTACCAGGACTGCTTAAATTTAAATTGGTTATAAGTTTAACCTAACTGCAGAATATTCTATTATTTCTGTGATTGTGTGTCTATATCAATGGTTACAATTTGATTAAAATAAGGTTGTGAAAGAGACAGAGCAACAATTTTAGTATCTGAGGGTTTCCTTGACAGTCCTTTTTCCCATGACTGTGTGTGTATTATGTGCACCGACACGTGTGCTTTCTATCATTGTATTTCTTTCTGCAAGTAGAAATGGAAACACAATGCAGAAAGCTAAGGTTTCTCAAACATGACCCAGAAGCCCATATACTGTACACAGTTGACTTTGTCGGATAGAGGTGTCTCCTTTTCTATATTTAGAACAGGAAGGTCATCCCCAACAGAGAGAGAGAGAGAGGGAGAGAGAGAGAGAGAGAGAGAAAGAGAGAGAGAGAGAGAGAGAGAGAGAGAGAGAGAGAGAGAGAGAGAGAGAGAGAGAGGATAAGAAACAGTATGTAGAAATAGAAACTTCTTGACTATCCATTACAAACCTGTAAAAGAGAGGGCAATCTGGACCTTAGATTAACATACTAAACTGTAAAGAATAACATTTAGGTCTTTTTTTCTTTTGTTTCAATTTATTTAATACTAATTCTAATAAGGGACTGAAAGAGCTGCTGAATTTGTCTTAATGATCAACATCTTTCCACTGTACTTTTTAATGTGATGTGATTTCTGCCTGTTGATAATGCTGGAGAGATGTTCAAGCTATGAAGAAATAATTTAGTATAAAAGATTGTGAAGCCATGAAAAACTTCTGTTTCTAAGAGAGCAAGTTTGTTTATTTTAATTCATCCTACCTTCATCCTAGTGCTGCAGTAACACTGTTTTGAAACACTTAAGGTGTGTAAATCACTGGATTTACATACAAATGATGGAACCTGGTGCACTTTTCACAATTTACAAATCCAAAGTGTGTGATAATTTCCCCAGGACTTTAAGAATGACAAAACAATAATAACAACAATAATAATAATAATAATAATAATAATAATAATAATATTATATATAATAACGGTGCATTAAAATATTTTTTTTTATAAATAGGTCTGCAATTTCTTTCAAATCCCTGGGATTAACCCAACCTTCCTGGTATGGTAGCAGAGGGAGGCCATTTTAAAAAGTGATGGATTCATTTCTTGGTTCCTCCCATTAAAAGCTATTTTTTGAATGACTGATGAGTGTGTGTTAGCACACAATTAGCCACTGTGGCTAATCTATCACATTTATTATAAGATTTATATGCTGTCGATTGGCAGTGTGATGTATGTCCACTTTTGAAAAACTAAATCAAAGGGGAGTTGTAATAATCTGTATCATAATTCACTGCGGTAATAGTTTTAGAAAACCATTGGTTTTAAAAGTGTGCTTTGAAATTAGTGTTAAACAGACGGGGGCTTTCTTAGCACATTAAATTAAAAACCATGTGCTTGAGATGCAATAGATTTAAATTCTGCATTATGATATATGAAGTGTCAACCTGTCTCCTGCACCTTTCCTCCCTCCCATCTTTCCTGCTGTTCTTTACATTGCAAAATCAACAAAACAGCATTGGAGCCATCAAATAATTAGTGACAACACATTAGGTATTAAACATTAATACTTTAAGAGTAAAAGAAATCAAGCTCAGTTAAACATGAAATAATTGTTTCATTTAGCTAGGTATAGTGAAGATTACCTCTGTCCTTGTCATGTGTCCCTTCAGGTTCTCTCCTGTATATTTTTGTGACTGTACACATGTCTCAGTGTTGGTATTTCTACGGCGGTGTCTGCTTGTGTTTGTGTATGAATGTGTTTGTGTCAGGTGGTGTAAGTGTAAGTGTAAGGTCAGGGAATAAATCGGCTGATATTGTTTCGTTCACATCCTGCAGCCTACCTCAACCTTTCTCACAATCTCTCACCCCCCTCTCTCTTTTTTAAACATTTCTTCCATTCCTCTCTGTTTTTTCCATTAAAACTCACAATTTATCTTCCTCTCTTCTCTCCCTCATCCACTTTCTCCACAGTTGTTCTCTCTCTGTCTTTCTCAGCTTTTCTCACAGACACAATAGAGAGGTATTGACAAAGTATGATCTCTCAACCTCTGCCTATTACCAATGTGCTAACAAGGCAATACGTAGCCTTCCCACACTTATATATATATATATATATATAGCTGAAACACGTTGTAAAGGCTAAGGCTATGATACATATCCCTGCTCTGCAGACAACAGTACTCTCAAGGATGATGTTCTATGCCTAGAAATTTGTTTTTTTGTGCTGTCAACGTTCTATAGACTACAGATTAAATAAAATCCCAATACTTTGTAGGGCATAACAGGCCAAAATCATGTGAAAGTCTTATGTACTGTACAGATAATTTTAAAAGGGTGCTTTGTACAAAGGAAGATTTTTGTTAAAGAATATTTTGTTGTCAACAGGTTTTTATTTCCAAAATTATGGGTAAGAGGAAAATATACATCATCTCTTTCAGCGTTGTTTTTGCTTTAGATGCCTATTTTCTCCCACTGTTCCTATTTCCTCTCGTGCCAGATTGCATACCTTTAACCAGAGGTGTCAAAATTCTATTCACATTTAATACTCAAGTAGAAGTATATATACACTAGGGTTTAAAAGATGTAGTATCAAAGTATTAATTATCAACTCAAGCTTTTTATTCAAGTAAAAGTGTAAAAGTACTTGTTACAAAACTACTTATGGTATAAAAGTAAAAGTAACGTAAGGGAAAAAATATGTAATTAAGGACAAAATCTTAGGCTGCGCCACAGGGGCCTATAGTGCACAACTCCACCTTCCCAAAAAAACGTTTTCTAAAGGCCATAATGACTATAATGTCATATTAAAATGTTAATGTTTAAAAATGTGGGATGCAACTGTTTCAGCCACATTTATGCCTATTCAAAATTAACACATTTTAGTACAATGCAAATAAAGAATCATATATGTGTACTAGTGAACCCCATTGCATAATGCACAAATGCACATCTTCACTTGCATTGCTATCACATTCTTTTGCACTATTCATCCGCCCTGGTATGCTCAACGCTCATCCCTCCCACCTTTGTTGTCACAACTTTTGTACATCAAAATTTGCACTAATTGTATCTTAACTCTTTTCTACATTTCAGCATTTAAATAGTCTGTCTAGTCATGTGAATTGTGTTAGATATGATCTAAATATTGATCTACATAATCATCTAGACCACTCTTTGCACCAACTGTACATTGACTCTTTCATATAGCATTTATATAGACTTACTTAAAAAATTTAAAAATTAACATGTGTTTTATGGAGTGGAAGATATGGTGACTAGTTGCCTATGAGTACTGTAATGGTGCAAAAAGTCAAACTTCAGAGGCATGTGATCAATAGCCTTTATTAGAATGTAAATATAAATCCAAGCTTAGCTGCGGGAATCTGTGCGGGCAACAGATTCACTCTTTCCGGATGGCGCAATTTATCTGGATAGTTTTTTTTTTTTTTTTTGCGTTTCTTTGAATGACGACAAGCCATAATGAAAACAAGGCAAACTGAATTAGGAGTAACCAAGCTATTTTTAAAATGTAAGGAGTAGAAAGTACAGATAATTGTGTGAAAATGTAAGGAGTATAAGGAAAAAGTTTGCTGTAAAATAAGTACTCCAGTAAAGTATAGATACCCAAAATTTCTACTTAAGTAAGGTAAAGAAGTATTTGTACTTGGTTCCTTGTCCTGATGTCTGGTAAATTAGAGGAAATCTGTGCATGTTTTCTGAATCATACATCAGGTATTATCAATTGTTCTTTTTTTCCAAATAATTCTGAACATATAAGAGAAGGAAAAGTACTCATGAAGGAAGCCCAACAGTTCAAATTCCTCCTTGTCAATAAAACTGCTCTGACAGTACATTCAGGCAATTATGTTTGTGTATCTGTCTGTGCACTGCTTATCCAAGACTATCGAAGCATTACTAAGATCACCATATCTTAACCACACACACTTGCCATTACCCTCTAACTGTGTGCTTTCACATTACTCCTTCTTATTCACCCTTGTTTAACTACAGTATGTGTGGATACGCCTGTGTGTGTGCGTATGAGTGGCTCGGCGCCGTCCTGCAGTGAGTCCCACTGTAAGTGACAGTCAGGACACTAATGGATTTCACAGAGATTGACTCATACTCACACACACAAAAACCAGGAACATATGCACATCAACATGATGGAAAAAGTGCAGGGATCTATCTTCTTCTCCGTCCCCCCCCCCAGAGGTTAAAGGTCAACTACAGAAAAATATTCTGCATGGTAAACACAACTGCAGAAGGTCACTGGCTCCGTCTCACTCTGTCTCTCTCTCTTCTTGTATTTTACACAGACACAACATGTGAAATACAAATGAAAAGCTATCATATTCCTTGAATAACGTATTCTTACTTGTCCTTTTCAGTGATGCTGAAACAGTTAACGCTCACTGTTTCTCTCTCATTTGTGAGTAAATGCTTTGTTAAAAACAACAGTGACACACATGCTTACACTGTATACTAGTCAGATTCACTTGACACACAAATGCACGAATGCACGCACGCACACATGCACAAAAGCACGCACTTCCTGAAACTGAAATGGCTTTAGTTAACTGTACATATATTTAATGAAACAGCTAATGTGTCAAGTAGCGTATGTGTGTGTGTCTTTGTGTGTGTGCGCGTACTTACTCCACCAGAATAGTCCGTGAGTCAATCAGGGTAAGAGTTGGTGCATGTAGAGGCCCTGGAGGAAGCTGAGAGGTCAGCACAGTAACTTGTGAACTGTTGGTGCATCCCACTGAAGTGCACGCAGTCAGTAGTAGGACATGGGTGGAATACACACCAAGACCTGAAACCCCCCACACACACACGCCACGCCCAAACACACACACACACGCACGCCCACACACACACACACACACACACCACACACACACACACACACACACACACACACAAATCAAAATGATGGCTGAATGACAGTCTATGGCTCAAAAATAATTACTGAAATTACAACATAAACCAAAATTGCTCTCCAACTTGTTATTGTGACATGATTTAATTGTATTTTAACCCAATCCCTGAATCTTTTTTACTGAATCATTGCTGTATACTCCCTCTCCCCTTTTAGCTGCATTTCTTAGATTTTTGCCTCAAAACTGCTCTCCATCTGTCTCAATGTAGCAATCTCACTCTCTGTAACACAATCTATTCTTGTACATACTGTATAATTGCTGCCTCTATAATCCTTACAATCACTGTGGACATCAGACACTCAGCACTATTAACCCAGCATTGGTGATATGTGCTCTCATGCATTCATTAACTTACAAAGACAGACACATACACTGTTGAGCAGTGTGATGTTTAGCTAACCATGTGTATGTGTGTGTGTAAAAACAAATGCCAGATATGATGACTTTACTGTGTCCAAGTCTGTGTACATCCCTGCATACTGTATTTCTGCATATGTTCCATTGAGAGTGTCTCCTGTGTGTGTGTGTGTGGTGTGTGTGTGTGTGTGTGTGTGTGTGTGTGTGTGTGTGTGTGTGTGTGTGTGTGTGTGTGTGTGTGTGTGTGTGTGTGTGTGTGTGTGGTGTGTGCGCGCGCGTGCGTATCTATTCACATCCTGGTGCAGCACTCTAGTCTCAGTGGTGTGAAATGTTTTTCATACCTTCTTTAAGTCTCTTTAATGAAAGCTTTCAAAGCAAATTGTGTGTATGCATGTGCACCAATGTTTAGTGTTCTTTGTTTCTCCTCTGCTTTATTTTTCACATGCGTGTGTTTAGCGCTCTTTTTCAAAGTGCTATTCCCTTGGTAAGAGACGCTCTTTCCTCTTTTAAATGCTAATCCCCCACTCCATTTTCCTTTCCTTTCTCTTTACTCCGAGGCCCCATCCCTTCACAGTCACATCTATGCTGTGACACACCGACACACACCCACACACCCAAACCCACACCCATACCCACACACTCACTCCTCTTTACCAGTGATGTTGTGTTGTCTGTCTTCCCCCCTGTAGACCATTTGGTTGTTGTGAAAGAGAAGGTACTCTGTAATTCCTCCATTGGGCCTATCATTGTAACAAAAAAGTTGTAATTATTATGATATGATTATGTCATATTTAACTTATACTATTTTGATGTAACAAATATAAAACACCATTTCTGTTGTGTTCATTTAGGGCAACTTTATTCAAGGTGAAAAAATATATATGCAGAATAAAAGGATATACATTATTGTACAACATTTTGTTTGTTTTATGTATGACTGTTTACTAAAGTACAAACAGTATCTTTACTAGACTGCTGTAGTAGCAGTAGTAGTAGGTCAGACATGTATAATAATAAGTTGTCAATTAGTTAAGGCTTTATGACAGAAGATCAGGTGTGTACTTACTTATGAAACAAATTACAATTTTGACATAAACAAAATAACGCTGACCATCAGAATAAGTGTTTTAGGTATGATGAGGGTAAGTGAGACTGTGCATTGTGCATTGCCTTGCTGGAGGTTCCCAGGTAACATAGAGAGCTGAGGGGGATGAGACTGTGGCAGGAGGAGAGACAGCATCTGGAGCTGAAATTGTTCAATATACAAAAATGCAACATATATTATCAACATTAAACTATATGACTATATTAAAAGCATACACCTTACACTAAACAATGAAATATGGTTAGTCACAATTTTATCCAAGTCAACATTGCTTTATGTTATGAAAATCTTAATTATTTTTCATTTCACATGATGCTAGACATAGACAACTGCTCAAACACTGCAGAGACTGAAGAACACTATGTTTTTTTGCTCCTTGATCTAGTGAAGATGGTGAAAATAATGTCTTTGTGCTTACAGAGAAGTTTGTAAAAATGTGTCTATATGAGGTTTTGCGGGTTTGAAAAATAAGTTATAAATAAGTTATTTCTCCAGTCTCCCTAACATGGTTTAGTGTCTTAACTCCACGCTCAGTAAGAATCAATACAGTATTCTTTTTTTTTTTAAACTTCAGATTGATTTTAGCTGACCTCTGCCGTCACATTATCTCCCCAACAAGGCCAGTTAGTCCAACACAGATTAATGTAGCGACTAACATATGAAGAAAAATCTCTTATTTCCTCTTCCACTTATTCTTTCTTTATACATGTAATCTTCCCTCCATGACCTCACAGATAAGAAAAATGTTACTCAATCTACAATCTGCCTTTCACTCAGTTACAAAGTGCTTCAATCTCTTATCATTTTGTGTCCTGCCCTTTCCAGCCATCTTACTTACTCTTCTCCCTGTCCTGCTCCGTGCTTTGTTTATTCCATTCTGACATTTTCTGTCTTTCCTTCCCTTTCTTCTTTTTTTAAAGATTATTTTTTGGGCATTTATTTGAACAGGACAGCTGAAGACATGACGGGGAGAGAGAGGGGGAATGACATGCAGCAAAGGGCCACAGGTTGGAGTCAAACCCGCAGCCGATGCGTTGAGGAGTAAACCTCTATATATGGGCGCCTGCTCTACCAGGTGAGCTACCCAGGCGCCCCTTCCCTCTCTTCAAAAGAAAAAGCTAAACATTAGTTAGGAGACAGGATACAAATGTCTGAGTGTGTTTAGAAGTGTGCCTGTATCCAGAAGCAGAGCAATTGTATTCATGTAGCATTCTTCAGAAATTAAGCAATTCAAAGTCCTTTAAAAAAAGACAGAAGTTCTCTTCATGGATGTGTATGTGTGTGCTTTACAGCCTTACCTTCCTCCGGGGTTGTGAAGCTCAATCCGAAATCATTATCATCACCATTGTCATTATGAAGACTCTCAGTGCAGCCAACAGGACTACAGGCACTTACGGTGATAACGTATCGAGTGGAAGGAGTGAGACTCGGCAGCACACCTGGACAAGAGGAGAACATGAATATGTCAGGCAGGCAGTGAGACAGAGAAAACAGGCAAAGGGAGTTTTGTTTAAAACTAGAAAACGCATTTCCTGCAGAAAACGTGTGAGAATGCTGAATAGCTGAATTGCTAAAGCTAAAGTTGATGAATAGCTTAAATTCGTAAGAAAACAGTTGAAATATTGAAAATAGTTGAAAAAGTAGGAATGGTTTTAATTAAGCTGAATAACACCGCTAATATAAAAAAATGGAATTATAAAAAAAAAAATGGAATGCTAAAGGCAGACTGGATTACTGGTTAAAATGTGTAAGAAGAAGTTGTAAGAAAAGTGGAAAAGTGATAATTGTTCTAATTAATATAAATATGTTGAATAATAGCCATAGAGTATGAAAGTTGTTGTTGTTGTAGTGGCACAGCGGTGCCAAGCAAGCGGCATCCGCACATCACGGCACCACAGTGCTGAACGTTCGCAGACTGCCGTTCAGTGCAGCTCTTGCTGTCTTTTTTAAAATGAGTCATGCAGACAACAACAAAAACTTTTAATTGTTATATATATATATATATATATCAAGAGTAACACACAAGGGGTTAAGTGTCTTCATCAGGGATACGTTGGTAGAAGTATCGGATTGGGATTCAAACCCGGGTCTCCCACACCAAAGGCATGAGTCATATCCACAGCGCCATCATCAGAAGGAGAACAGCTGAAACTAGACACAAATACCTATATTTTGATGTATACAACGTCCATGACAGGTTAGAATTGCTGGCGTGGGCGCCAGTTATAGAGAAAGAACTAGGATGATTTTTTTTGAAGCTCTCCACTCTAGTGACATCATTGCACCCTCAGGGTCATGCGACACACTCACTATAAATGCAAAAAAATCCTACAATGTACACTACACTCAAATAGATTTTTCAGAAAAACTGTAAAATACAGTATAACAAGCTGAAAATATAGAGCCAGATAGCTGAATATTTTGTGAACCTAAAGTTTTAACCATGTCCGTAGGTTAAAGCATGAAGGAGCTGAAAAGGAGCAGAAGATTTGAAGCTTGCTCTCATTGACTTTAATGTTAAAATAAAATGTTTTAAAGCTTATTATTTGAAAAAGTAGAAAATAGTAGAAAAAACGTCACGTCATCTGGTGAAAGAGCTGAAGATCTTAAAAGTTGAATGGTTTTAATAGCTGAACGTATGCAGAAGATACGGACGACCAAACATACGGAATAAAAAATAAAGAACTGAATAACAATTTACAAAAATAAAGAAATTCACTAACATTGGCTTGATTTTTCTAACTCAGACTGCTAAAGCCTCATAATAGCTTCAGCTGAACATAATAGTGCATTTATGCAACATACATAAGGGCATGTGAGTACTGTTTTAAATAGACTCTACAAAAAGGAACTCATCCATTAACACCTCTTTGTGCCCCCGCCTTACCGGCTACATGCCTTTTCTCCTTTTAGTGTGTGCTGGAACCTGTTATTACTAAAGTATGTATCAATCTTCTTCAATAATGCAATTTAAATGCTTAACTTGTTTCTCTGTGCCACTGTTGCTGAGCAAACTTGATGGTTTTGGCACACAAAGAGAGCCTATTCTAATTGTAAAGCTACAGTTGTCTCTCTCTGATGTTTTTTGTCCTAGACGTCTGCCCTCTCCACTCCTTTCCGTATATCCTGAGTCACTCTTTTACATTCCCTCCAACCCTCCTCACCCTCTGTGTCCAGTCATCCTCCACTTGTCTCTCTTCTTTCTCTCTGTTACCCATGTCTTTTAATTCAATTAGGGGCCAGGGCCCCACTCCGCTGCCATTACACCCTCATTTGCTTTCTGTGTTTTTTAGCCGTTGGTGTAATTCTGCAGTCAGGTGTCGAGGCCATCATAAATTAACGAGAAGCCTTATCACGGTGGACTTAATGTCTGGCAAAGATAGAGGGGGAGCACCGAGAGAGACGCTGAGAAAGACGGAGACTGGAAGCTCATCTTCATATTTGCCTGGAGACATAGTAGAGTGGATGAGAGAAGGGACGAATAGCAGCAGCGGACGCAGACATCATCATAAAAGATGAAGTGAGGAAAGATCGAAAAGTGAGCAACAGAGAGAGAGAGAGAAGGAGAGGAGAGAGTGAGAGAGAAAAGGAGCGATGCCAGGGTATGACATCATTGGGGTAGTCCTGAATGTCTTGATCCAAATGGAGACACTCTTAAAGCTGGGGACTTGCCAAGGAGAAATTAACAGGGTTGCCTGGGACAGTTTGAGTGTGTGTTTATATTAAAGACAGAAGGAAAGTGAGTGAAAAAGGCAGTGTGAATGTGTTTTCACCAAGGGCCAAAATGCCTTTACAGGTGTTACAAGAAGGTGGTAGAAAACCAGGTACAATAAGTTAAAAGGACAACAGTTGCAAGTCAAGTTAAATCATAATAATAAATTATCCATGGTTCACATTATGCTACTTATGGTATTTTGGTCATGTTTACAGAGAATGGTTACCTCTGCTTTAATTTACTTTGTTGGGACCCTCCTACAGTACATTGATGTGTCTCAAATTGCACACATCTGTAGTTGCACTTGCTATTTGGAGTGCGTTCACATTGACAAAGTATGGCCAAATGCAGTGCACTACAAGTACCCGGATGCTGAACTTAAAACGGTCAAAATGCGGAGTGTGGAACCCTGGACAATACTTACACTCAACGGTCAGCATCTTTGCAACGGAGCAGAAGCTACGGGACCACCAACGTATTTTCAGACTTGCCAATATGGCGGATACGGAAGCTGCAGTGGTTGCATTTGAAACCGCAAAACTCAACTATACAAATGTAATTTATAGATGTGTTTTTTTTACCATCACACTGTAGTCAGATTGTGAGAAAGCAAGCCAAGATTTCAGACAACACTACCCTGTCGAAATGTACGCACTACATAAGTAAATATACAGTGTACTACATGTTAGTGTACTCACTGGATTATCCAAACTGTGACCTACCTCATGTCCTTGGAACCCTTGTTCCATATCTCCACTGACTGTTTATACTAAATATAGGAATTGCATGTCAAAAATATCTCTCAAAACTTTACATGTGTTTTACCTGTGAAATTTCCATTGGCCAGGTATGTGGCTTTGATAGGTGGTACCTCTGGCTGATCTCTATTGTAGGCTTTCAGTTCATATCTGTCAATCAGCCCTCTGATGTCCCCAGTGGGTGGCACCCAGCTCACCTTGGCACTGAAGCCATTCAAGCTCTGCACTGTAGTAGGAGGTGGTACAGACCTAGGTACTACCGAGAGAGAGAGAGAGAGAGAGAGAGAGAGAGAGAGAGAGAGAGAGAGAGAGAAAGATGAGACTGTGAAGGGAAGAAAACTTTCTGTGGATCAAGACAGGGAAAGAGATAAATAACTGTAAGCAGCTTAATCAATACATGAGTAAATACATAAAGTACAAGAAAGAAATAAGGTCAGGCAGAACAAATGTCAAAAGAAAGATATATCAAGTAAAAGCAAAAAGAGAAAAAAATAAAAGTGTCATGGTTGGGCTTGCTGCCTCTCCTGTTTATTTCCTTCTCTGTGTTTTTTTTGTTTTGCCTTTCCTCTGCTGAGTGTCATTACTGGCTCTCTCTCCCTCCTCGTCAAGACACCTGTGGCTGCCTACACACCTGAAGCAAATCCAGTAATCACCGCTCCTGCTTTAAACCCTGGCTTTCCAAGCAGTCTCTGCCAGATCGTCCGTTCACCCACTGTGCTCTGGCCAACTCTAGTATTGTTTGCATTGAGTATTTTCTGCTAATATCGGTGATTAAGCTTTTTTGACTGTCTGTTTTTTTTTGTTCCTGCTTCAGATCCCTGCCTCAGCCCTGAAAGCCCAGTCAGCCTGCCCGAACCCATCATTGTTTTTGGGATCTGCCTCCCCTCAGTTCCAGAAGATTTCCTTGCACCATTTTTTTGTTGTATTAAATAAATCTCTGTTCCTGTTTTCCAACCTTCTCCACGTGTCTACTCTTGAATCCACTATCAGCCTAACAAAAAGAGAAAAACCAAAACAACAGGTCGAGAGCACGAGGTTAGAGAAAAAACATCCCCCATCTCTGTGTTTTAATAGGCCCAGTAAATCATACCTCACCATTAGCATAAATAATATTTATGAGAGTAGTAACTTTTTCAGCACTGATTTAATACAGCCAGCCATTCATTCTGGGCTATATTTCACAGCAATCAGCCTCCCTCCTTCTCTGTAGCACTCCCCTTCTTTTTCTCTCTAAGACCCTATGTATGGTCCAGCTCCTTTCCCCTCTTCCTCCCTTCCTCTCCATTTATCTCACTGCTTCACAATCGCATTGTTTTTCCATTCATCCTTTCATCTTCCTTTGCATCAGTTTCCCGTTTCATTTTACAAATAGTTAATAAATGCTTAGAAATTCATGTTCCCGTTATTTCAGTCTGTTTGTTTTGCAAAGATATGTACAGTATATATTAAGTCATAAAGTGACACCACTGTGGACCTGCATCATGCACTATTGCCTATTTGTTTGTTTTGGTCAGTCATTTCCTAATACCTTCCTCATCTTCCTTCCCCGCTTCAGCTATTTTTACATCTTCCTATATTTATCAATAATTTTCTTCCTCCTTGCATTACCCAATCACCTTGCATATTTCCTGATCTTCTTCCCCCTCTTCCTTCTTCTCTTTCCTCCACTTTTTGACTCTTCCTACCTCCTCTCTGCTAGCACCTTTCCTCTCAGTCCATCCTTTTTTCCCTCAGTTCTTAATGTTTTAGCACTTTCCCCTCACTCTCCTTCATTCCTCTCTCTGGTCATTGCATGGTATACTGAGACCTACCAGTGTATCGTTCACTACTAACGAGCAGCTTTATATTACACACGGGACCACACAGGCCATTCTGGGTTAACAGCCTTTTACTGGGATGCCCTTTATAGAGGCTTTATCAATCTCTCATACTGTCTGGCACATGTAATATCACTGGCTTTGGATAAGTCTCACATACTGTACAATATAGTTGTGGTTTTACATCCAAAGTCTCTTAAGAAGGAAGAGAAACACTATAGAACTAAGTCAACGGAAGGGAAAATGTACTCCTTGGCGCACGTACCATTTGTTTTTGTCATAATTAAATTCTAATTCCATGACAAATTACACAGCACATTAAACAAACAAACAAACAAGCAAACAAACACATACATACACATGTATAACATACATGTAAGTAAAAAGGAACACACACAAACACACAGTCTTACACCCACAAGCTGATGCCTGAGGCTTTGGAATACTTAAGGGCTTATCACCCCCTTATACTATTAGAGTGTGGAGATGATCAGATGGAGGTTAGATAGAAATAAACAATGATACTGTAGGAGATCTTGTGTACAATGTGTAGTGCAATTGCTCATGTGGGGACATACATACGTGTGAGTGTGTATTACTGTTATGATAGCATCATATCTGGCTGGAAACACATTGGTCTGATAACACAGAAAAGCACACCAACGACTGCCAGCAAGATGAGAGAGGTTTTACCTTTGCTTTTGCTGCGTCCTCTTTGCCAAGGTCCTGCCGCCCAACCTCCTGCAGCCAAGGCCACCAACCTGTACAAGTACTCTTGAAAGGTGTGTGTTTTTATAGGAGGAAGGGTTTAGGATTCACATAGGGCAGGGGAGAAACAGATTAAAAAAGATTTTAAAAATATGCTCTCAAAAGATACATTACATGTTCTCTGTATCACCTAAAATCAGCTTAAGTAACAAATTATAAAAAGTAATATTTTTTTTGCATATTAAGTAGTTAATAATACTTTAAATTGCTTCAAAAACTTAAGAATGTTTTATCAGTTACTATCTACAACTGTGAGTTATCAATATGACTAAAAATCAATTGGTTTAAGAATTATTATGTTGGTTTTGTCACTTTTTAATTAATAGAAAATATATGTGTGTGCATGGAAAAATTAGGGGAAATTTACTAATTACATCTATATAGTTTAATGTGATGCAATCTCCAACTGTAATTCTATCAACTCTGTGTCAAAATGTTAAAGCATAGCAAAAAAAACTGGACTTACGTACACCGTTAGCAGTTGGAATGAAATTATCAGTGTGGCAAATCCCTTTCAAAAGAAGATCTAAAGAACTAGCTTATTGGTAGAGATTGTGCTGTGTTGCAATTTAAATATTTTTTATTTAAGATTTGATATTACATGCTGCTTTTTAATTGACTATTGCAACTGGAGTATCGATGCTATGTTCTTTGTACTGTATTGTTTGATGTCTGATGAAGGTCTATCACTAAAATGTTGTTACTTAAAAAAAAAAAAGGTTGTTGTGTTGACAGAGTTCCACACTTTCTTTTCAAGTAACTGCTGGGTTAGTGGAGTTATGTAAATGTGCACTGTGCCTTGTTACCAGTGAAAGGCTGTAGGCTATGATCTGTGGCTTGTGTCTTCCTCCCACTATACACCAAAACTGAATCGTTTCCTCTGCAGTTGTACCGGCTTTCACTGGAGGGACAGCCGTCTAAGTAGACTCTTACAGAACGGCGGGAGGCAACAGAGAGATTTACACTTTGACTGACAGGAGGGTTTGATTCATCCCTTCGTATGGTAAGACCCCTTATGCAACCTCCTAGGCCTGTGAAAGAGGAAAGGAGACGAGAAAGAGAGTAAAAGGAGAGGAAAAGGCCTACGCATGTGCTTATTTTTGAAAAGTAAGTGCTGTATTACAACTAGCAGGAGAAAAGCTATAATTGAGGTTTGGAGACACTACCTTTTTTAATCATTAAATTGATAGCCTACATATTTTTGTTTTATCTCTTTTCAGTGTTGTAGTTTGTAGACGGTCCCTAAGCACTCTAACTGCCATCTCAACACAGGAACTAAACACAGCTGAATTAGCTGAAACTTTCATACATTTCTTTCACATCTACGACAGTCAGATTCACTGTGTTCTCTCGGAAGGAATCACTGCACATGGGTAGGCCCTTGTAATGCGTTTTGAACATATTAAGAGGCTAAAAACACATTTAAAACTTGGGCTGTTTAAGACTGTTGGGAGCCAACTCTAGCAGGGGGATAACACGGTGTAGACAGCCCCGATTGTTTTAGTTTTTCTCTCTACTGACAGCACTCAAAATTTAAAAAACAACAGAGCTACATGTTGAAATCGACCGGAATTCTCCTTTAAGTTCATAGAAACCCCAAAACAAGGAGCCCACAAACAAGCAAATGCCATGTGCCCCGTTTAGCTGCACACTGAACACTTCTTCTTGGTTGTGTAAAATTACTGATGTTCCATTCTCACCGTGTTTGTGACTTTTGCTCTCTAGAGCAGGATGTATGAGCTCCATGGGCACACCCCCCAAGTATAATGGCGAATCAACCTTCAGCCTCACTGGTTCTCCCACTCCCCTTGTCTCTTCCGCCCAGTCATTGACTGCAGCAGAAATGAGCAAGCCACGTTTTGCCAAAGAAATCTGTTTCCAGTCTCCATTGCAGTAGCTAAGCCCCACCCACATGCTGAGTTCAGTCACGTGACCTTCAGAGGCAAGAATGAAGGACAGGAGACCGGCTTCCAGCTCCACCTAAAAATAAACACCAATAAACAAGCAATAAAGTAATAAACAATAAAGTCATGTATTTTTTAAGTTTTAGTTGAGTACTTCAACGAAAGTCTTAATGTGTTGGTGCTTCTTACCAGCATGTAATCTTCCGTTTGTGTGTTGTATGTAAAGAGCAAAAGTGCATTGAGCTGGTCTGTTCTGAAATCCATAGAAATGTCAAAGTCCTTTCCTCCATTAAAAACATCTTTGCCCATCTCCAAGTAACCTGAAACAAGGTGGAAATAAAAGCCAAAAACATGCCACAACAACATTTTATGATGAGGGCTAAAGAAAGAAGGAAACGTCTTTTGGCATATTGGGGACCCGTGAAGATGGCCTGTACCCTTTTATCAAATATAAAGATTCAGTCACATTTAAAATGTTTGACATGTTCAAGGTTCAGATGTTTGTTTTTCAAATAAAAGACTGGATTAAACAGGCAGCAATAATGGAAATGTACACTGATGAACCGTATCTTTAACACAGAAAGCCATTAACTTATCTTATTATTATTAACTTATCAGCAGCAAGCATCTTATATACAGTGTTGCCAGTGTATGAGGGACACTAGAAATCAACTTGAAGTTCTGTCTGAACATAGGTTGTTCATGAAAAAAGACACGCCAGAGAGCAATGCTATTCCCTCTTGCATATTGTCATGTTTCTATATTGCAGTATAAAGTATATAATACAATTTACACTATAATTTCACTCTTAATGGGGATAAATCTCTGTTGTATGTAGCTTTGTTACTGTCCAATATCCTTGTGAAAAAAAGTAAATTAACAAAGAATAATCATAACTATTTGTTATCCAAAAAAGATACTAACCATGTCCTAGAAAATGGGCTCCGTCCACAGTTTGAATAGGGCAGCCCTCCCAGCTTTCATACACTGCCACCTTCTTTGTGGCTTTTGCCCAATCCAGAGATTTCCACTCCTCTGAGGGACCGTCAGTCACCTTAAAACTCACGTCTCTGAGGCAACCAGAGAAACCCTGTTGCACTAGTCGAGCATCACCTGATAAAGACAAGAATAAATAAAACTTCAAAAACTTTCACTCCAACTTTCTCACTGCTTACATAATATATTCCACTGCCATAATATTGTTAGAAATGATAAACAATGTGATATATTAATGAATAAAGAGAGTAGGTGACAATAGACATACCTGAATCCTCTCGTAGCAAAGTAAAGTCTTCAGGCAGCCCTCCAATAAACATTCCTGTGTTCTCACCAATAATGGTGCTGCCACTGAAAGCGGATGAATTTCCTGGTGGTGGTGTGGAGGTAGGATGGTTGGGTTACACATAAATGTGGTAGTGCAAAGCAAAAGTATGGAGTTAAGAGATGATTAGAGTAAATATAAAATCCGAGCATTCAGAGAATGAACAATAAGGGATGAAAATAAAGTGAAGGACAATATAAGAGAGAAGAGTTTAACAGGGGGTAAAGGTATACAAAGAGAGAGAGAGAGAGAGCAGAGGAGTGAGATTAAGTAAGGGAAGTGTTATGCTCATGCAGTTTCAAATTTTAAAATGTTATTTGAAAACACATTTGCGAATAACTGAGGAACATTTGTGTGTTTCTGTGTGTGTGAAGAAGCATTTTTCTCATCAGAAAAAGATAAGCTAGGATTAACCTAGCTAATACCACCAATGCGGAGCTTGGTGATTTACTTACATAAAAATCACACATATGTGTACATCCATAGATACACGTCAGTCTCACATTTTTTACATCCAAGCACAGGTGCATACCCTCACATGTACTGACAAGCAAATATACACTCGCATTTACACTCACACTCCTACACACTTAGCAGATACACACAGTGGTCAGTATAAATATGAGAAGAGTTACCTCTGTATTGATTGTTTACAACGATTGTTCCCACGGCCCCTCGCCTTGTTGCTATGATGCTGTGCCATTGTCCATCATTGTAGCCACGCCCTCCATCATCCTGTACACTCACAGCCACTGCTGAGCCCTACACACAAACACATGAACACACAAACTCACATTACAGTCAGGCAAGAATTTAAACACAAATTCACATTCATTAACAGTGTTGTTAAGACATCCTCTGACCATAAATCTCGCAACAATGTTTCTTACAGTATTTGCTAAAGTAAATGTATGCAACTGGCTGAAAAAAAACTTTTCAACTTTTTACAGTGCAATCAAACAAGCTTACTTTGTCACATTTCAAATTATTGCTTCTTTATCCCTGTGTTGTGTGGACAAGGTTAGATATTAAGGATCGATGAGACACAACACACACACACACACACACACACACACACACACACACACACACACACACACACACACACACACACACACAAACACACACACAACACCACCCTCAAATGGACATGAACATGCACATATAATCATCAAAGTGTTGTTACAAGGCTTTTTGCTACCTATTAAGTATGACATCATTGTTGTGATCAGCTTTTAGCAAGTGGGCAAAGAGTAATGTAGTAAAAAAAGAGTAACGGGTAAATGCACACTCAAACAAACACACTTACAACATACAGTATAGCCACACACAGATGCACAGTGATGAAGATTTAATGATGAGATCAATAAATGTATGAATGCCAGAGTATATCAGCCTCAGACATATTTACTACCATCGCTAGACAGCTTTACTTAACAAGACAACATAGGAGCAGTCTCTCTATGGCTCTCTGTCTCTCTCGTTCTCTTATATGCATAAATGCAAGCACACCCATTTGGATCCTTTGTCTGGTAGACACTGGCAGTTGAAGCAACTAATGCTCAACTCTCCCAGAAACTACTACTAGAGGTGCTCCTGAGCAAGGCATTTAGAACATAATTGCTGTGCAGAAACTGCCTGAGCATAGCCCCCTACTCACTCTCACATGCTCTCTTAAACTCACACACACACACACACACACACACACACACACACACACACACACACACACACACACACACACCACACACACACACACACACACACACAGTGACATTCCTGTAGCTTGCACTTTAGTTGTACAGCACTTGACTGAGGTGTACACCTCACATATGTTCGCTATTGTGTGAGAAGGCCCTAATGCTCAATTGCTTTCATATCAGTATGTAATACTGCTGTGTGTGTCTGTGTGTTTGTATATGTTGTTGTCCGTATGGATAGATACTGTTTATGCATAAGAGCCAGAATGAACAAAAATCTATGTTTAAGAGCGTCTGTGTATGTGTCTGTACATTTGTGTGAATTACAGTTTTTCTTAATTGCTTTGATGCATAAAGTCAACTCAAACTCCACATTTTCAAAACAGTTAACACAGGCCGAAACAGTAGCAATAGTGGTCAAAGTTACACATTTTGTGCCTTCAAACAACAATCCTTGCAAACAAGTGTATGAACTTCTGATCAAACATTACACAGTGGACAACAAAATACAAAATACAGCCCTCAGTGTGAATCAGTGAACCATTGCTTGTCATTGTAGCCTATTACTGTACGTAACTTTCATGCCAGTACCATTTGTTATCAAATGTACCTTTGTAAAGAATTGAATCCAAAATCCAAAATGCTTTAATGCAAATTTTATTAATTCTATTTATTTATTCTTTTATTTTCAAACTGTGGCTGACAACTGAAATACTGTAAATATAGCACAAAATACATGTGAACCAAAATAAAATCTATTAGTGTTTAAGAAATTAAGAAAATAAAAATAAAAATCTACTACAGTAAAGTATAAACATCTATTACTGTAGATTATAGGAAATAGCCACTATTGATACTCTCTCTTGGGCCACTTGCCTCATCCACACTGATTGTTAATTGAAGATTTGTGTGAAGGAGTGTCAAACAGGTGCTTCAGTGATTTCATACTGATGTAGATAGTTTCTAATAGTTGGAAACAGATGTTTTTGGTTTGGTTACCATAGCTTAAACAATGGAGTTTGGACTGCTTGAATGACATCCGTGTTAACTGTTCTGCAAAAGGGTGGGGAAAATGTGTTAACCAATGAAAAAGGGTTAATACATCTGCAAGAGGTGTCTTCTGCTCTGCTGAGACAGTGATGATGAAAACCGAGTGGATTCCAGTTTATTTAAGCAGGTGAAAGCAATCAAGAAAAACTATAATGCAGTTATTTATGGAGAACCTTACCCGTTGCCAATGTGGTCAACCCTGTCTAAAGTCAAAAGACTTACAGTAGCAAAAACTCCTCCAGAATCTGACAGGTGACTAGCAGGCATTTCAAGTTTACATTTAAGAGACATCTGCATTCAATTGATGAAAGACAGGAACGCATGGAGCAATTTTTTTGTTGGACAAATATGAGGAAGCGGATTATATTGGAGATTTGTTTTAGTGTGTGTTATTCTATAAGTGGGCATGGTGAAAATAGAATTCTATCTTACTATAAAGGAATTAAATACTGTAGTGAGTCAGTATTGAGTGTTAATGTCCGGCTGTCTGTCTTTTAAATATCTTAAGACCAACACTGTTCATTCTATCTACTTAACACTTGGCGGCTGTACTGCTGGGTACCCAATGACATTCTGTGTCGAATTTGGTGTTTGGATACGCTGGACACGTTCAATATTAATAGACTGTGAATAAAACTAAGCGACCGCACAATATAGGTTGAAAAAACAACAACTGAGTGACCGCTGTGTGCAGCTGTAGGGGCGGTTCTTCACGGCTGTCAGTCAAGCATATCGTCCGCAGCCGGCTACTGGCAATTACCGACTAACTGTGACGATATCAACATGCAATATTGTTGTCAAAAAAGATGTAGTTTAAAGAAAAACAAAGACTCTCTTTATTTTCATCACTTTCCACCTTTTCTTGTCCTTTCTCTCACACACACATTCTCTCGGTCCGGTCCGGGTAGTTAATTCATTCAGATTTTGGCTCTCATTCACGATTTTGGCTGTCATTCACGAGCCTGGGAGGTGAGACTGAACGGCGCATAACTGAAAAGACTTGGAGTTACTGCAAAGCTACATTCTTAATCATTCAACCAGGGGTTAAAGTGGGCCGGAACAATCCGTAACTGTGCTCCAGTACCATCAACTGCTGCACCAACTGGAAGTTTTGTACATCAGTGTTTCCTTCTGCTGAATGAGGCAGATGACTGTGATTACTTAACATCTGTAATACAAGCCGGACAGTTGAGTGTCTAAACTGCTAAAGTCAGTTAAACAGGGGACGATAACACTTTAGGCACATATATTTTTCATTAGCTAATGATAAGATATATCAGACAAAATCTTATGTGAAATCAGTTTGGTTTTGGAGAAACTAGATTAACTGAAGTGTTCAATATAATCTGATAGAACACTGACAAAAGAATAAAACTAAATAAACATAATATGCAATACATAAACATAATTTGGAGAGACAACATTTTGACTAAAAGTAATGATTTAAGTTAAAGTTAGTTAAGTTAGTAAAGTTAGTTAGTTAGTTTAAGTTAAATAAAATGAAATGAATGAAATTAAAACTATGAAGGATAAAAATGACTTTAATGTGACTAAAACTAATAAGAGTTTTCGTCTAAACACTAAGACTACATAGTTGCCAAAATTAACGCTGCACCGCTGAGTGCTATTTCACTGAGTGTTTCTGACCGCCTTCAACTCTATTACATATAATGCATCATATTTTAGTTCTATGTTGTGAGGAAAATCAGAATCCTCAATGTAACCAGCAACATTTCTCTGTTGAGAAAATGTAGTACAATGTTGTACAAAGTAAAAGTACACAGTAAGTCAGTAACATACAGTTAAGTTGCTTTGGGGACCTTCTGTAAGTTATTTTGGAATACAATGGTTCTGGAGAAATTTTCAAATAGCCATACCACAGGCCAAGCAATCGGTCCCTTCTGAACAGGAACGGTTTGAATGGGCACTTTACTAGTCGCTTTAATAATGGAACAATGGATGTGTAGCCGCCTAAAGGCTATCATCAGCTTGTCTATCTTACTACAGTTAATGCACATTTAAGAACACCATTAAATGGGTAGGCTCTGGGTCCTTTTCGGAATTATTAGTATACATGTTTCACATCTGTTGTTGAGGATTACAATGATTTATTTCCCGAAGGCTAGAGGATTGTAAAAAACAGCTGTCTAGATTTCAATAAGAACCAAATGTGTCCGCTAAGAAAGAACTAAGATGCATAGCTGGAATAATAAAATACAATATGTGTATTTGTCTGTGTGCCAACAAATATATTTAACAGACGGTGATAGCTGACTAGCAAGTCTGTGATGAGAGCTACATGTGTTTTAGCATCACAGCCTGTGACTGACATTGTAGTTACCAATAGCTACATACTGCACGCCTCTGTATAGTGAGACAACCAGTGGTCCAAAAAACAGTGCTCACCTGCATCAATAGAGTGTGAACTGTTTGATTTTGAGTGTCACTTGAGCTGAATGCTCTCTCTCTCTCTGTGTGTGTGTGTGTGTGTGTGTGTGTGTGCATGCATGCGTGTGTGTGTCACATGCACATATTTATGAGCATATCACTTTCCTGTGTCATGCTAAATTACCCCCCCCTGCACTGGTAATCCCATTAAGGCTAGCTCAACAGGCTAATAGGGGGAAGTAATGGGCCCAGCTATATGTATCTGGGGGAACACTAATAAGCCGTGACACCACTCCCACTGTTAATTACCCCAAACTAGTCTAAACAAAGGAATCAACCCAGTTGGAGAAGACACATACGCTCAATTGCACATCTAGGAGTACACTTAACCACAGACACACACATTAATACTGCAAGTGAACAAGGATCTATTCAGTGACATACACTCTTCTGCACACACAGATACATCCTATGGTTATATTTTGATGATGGCATTTTGATAACAAGTATTGGATGGTAATGAAGAAGGAAAGTGTAAGTGTGTATGTGTGTTTGTTAGATTGTGTAATTAGTTGGTGGCCTCATGGAAGTATGTGTAATCATCTTCCATCATCACTTTCATCATCTAAGTCGTTGACTCTTTAACCCCTCTACATGTGTCTGTATTGAAGGATAAAGGAAGCAGGGCTGTAAATGGATGTGTGTGTGTATGTGTGTGTGTGTGTGTGTGTGTGTGTGTGTGTGTGCGTGCGCGCAAGGGTGCAAAGCTTAATTAGCTTGCAATTGGTATTCACGCGTGGTGACTGCAGGGAATGAGTTAATTGCAGTCCAATTCAAACGTTGACACACTTTCAAAGTTTTTTCCCCTCTCCCTGTCTTCCTGACAGAAACCAATGAGGGGCTACAGATCACATTTATTAGATGAAAGCAAGTGAGAGAAAATGGGAGAGAGACGATGGGGGGGGAGAGAAAGAGAGATCAGAATAAAAAAGAGAAAAAAACAGGTGAAGGGGAGCAAACAAGTAAAATGAGCAGAATGAAACAATAAAGAAACAAAAACAGAGAAAATTTAAATTAAAAAGAGGCATAAACAAAATGGGTCGAATAGCCACTAAGGACAGCAGGAAACCTTTTGAATGTCTTTCTGTCAAATACGGCACTGTATCAGACTTGAAAAGTTTTGAAAAACTTTTATAAATGTGTAACAAAATATAACATACCTGTGGATCGAACAAAAAGTAGGGGCGTCCATTTTTGAGCTGAATAGCTAGGAACTCTTCCTGATTTCCTGGAGAGAAGGCACAGAGCAGCAGTCCATCTGGGGACAGAGTCTTAAAACTCAACTCCACACCTGATACAAAGTAGAAGAAAGAGATAGAGCAAAGGATTTCATTGTTCTCAGGAATTAATTTAACACAGGCCAAAACATAATTTCAATACATGTTAAAATGTATTATAATGTTGTGAAAATATAAAATGTCCCTGTTGAGACTTAAAACAGAACCTAAACCAATAAAGTCTGTTGGAGCCACTTGGGGTTTAGTTCTGGGATCTGTTCGATTGAGGCATAATTTATTAAGGGACCTGTGGTGTCCCAGGGTTAAATCGATAGTAATGTATTGTAACTCCAGGTTCTATGAGTATATGTGTAGCCCTCTAAAGGCTACGCTATTGGGTTTATCCCTTTGCGCATGCGCAGTTGTGAAGATTTTCTTTCCCGCCCTTGTGTCCAGCACAGGCTTCAACTACATCCGCCGATACTGTAAATAAACAGAGTGGACCCGTTGCCTATACTCATAGAATCTGGAGTTACAATACGTAACTATTGTTCTATTTTGTATAGGCTTCACCCTCTAAAGGCTACGCTATTCGGTTAGGGCAAAGCTCAGTAGTCAATGCCACCTGCGACACAGGGCCCACAAGCAGAACATAGCATAAATTCCTCCCGATGTAATAGTAGCAGATAGTCATCATTCTGAAAAAAACCTGCCATAGTAATGACTTGGCCTAGGTGGATTACAAGGCTGAGTAATAATAGCAGTAATGCATGATTAGTGGAAAAATGTGCATGACCGACACTTTTTATGATGGTTTTCTCTCAGATCCGCTGTGAGCAGGGGGAGGGAGGACATATTGCAGGCGAAACACATGCAATGGCGTGACATGATTATAGCCGTGCATGTGACATGATGTGAAAATGTATGGGAAAACCCTGAGTCCCACCTTGCACCTAACGGGAGGGGTGAGGACAACAGAAACACACATGCAAAGGCGCCTTATACCATGATCATACACAGTACCGGGGGGTGGGGATGGTGAGCAGAGCACACATGCAACAGTGCGTTTATCGGTCATTGAGTGTGGACAGGACCGAGTGGGTCATGGAGGATTCAGACATATCACACAGACAGAACTAGATGAATGGGCATGGGGAAGCCCATGAGGCTGCCACGCAGATGTTGGCTGCTGCCATGCCCCTGAAGAGGGCCGCAGATGCCGACAGTGCCCTAGTAGAATGTGCCTGGATGACGTGGGGAGGTTCCGCCCCCTCAGCGTTAAAAGCTTGGGTAATAGCTTTGCACAGCCAGTGAGACAGGCGCTGTTTAGAGAGGGCCGCTCCTTGGAAGTGTTCCCTGTAATGTACAAACAGCTGCTGTATTTTCCTGATGTGTGATAAAGCTTGCACCGACACAAACGGTGAAAAACCTCCTCTGCTGAGGCGGAGGGAAAAACCCTTGGAGGGAAAACACCCTCAACCGAAAAAAGTTTGTCAGAACTTTTGGCGTGAAGGAGGGATTTGGCTGTAAGGTGGCTGCCCACCCGTCCCCTCTAATGGAGAGGCAGGACGGCAAAACTGACAGCGCACATAAGTTGCTCACTCTCTTGGCTGATGTCAGAGCAAGTAGAAGCGCCGTTTTTAGTGACAGCATCCTGAGAGATGCTTGTGTCAGGGGCTCGAAAGGAGGCTTCCCCAGAGCTCGGAGGACCAGGGCTAGGTCCCATTGTGGGGTGAGAGAGCGCACAGCCGGTTTCTGTCACCTGACCCCCTTCAGGAAACGTTTCCCCAGGGAGTGAACAAAATCGTCCTATCGCCTTAGCCTTTGTGGCAGGATGAGATGACTGCCGCGTAGGCTTTGACTGTGGACGGAGCCAAATCATTATCCACTAGTGTTTGGAGATAAGTCAACATGATAGGAAGGGTGCACAGCGTGGGATCAACACTTGTCATCGTGAACCAGCGCTGGAAAGCAGACAAGCGCCCTGCGTAACATGCTGTAGTGGAGGGGGCTTCTGCGCCCTGGATGGTGCCCACCACAGCGGGGGTAGCCCCAGCTGCTGTAAGTGTTCCCGCTCAGCAACCAGCATCACAGCCTCTGGGTTGTTACCGGGGGGTGAAATATCTCGCCGTTCCGTTGCCAGGGCGGGTCCACCAGCAGCTGAATGAGGGTCGAGAACCAGGTTGCGCTCGTGAGCTACGGTGCCACCAGAATGATTGACAGATTCTCCTCCTGGATGCGCTCCAGGAGGCGAGGGATCAGAGGGACCGGGAGGAAAGAGTATAGGAGGGTTTTGGGCCAGGGGGGATGGGAGAAGGCATCCACGCTGAGGGGTGGATTGTCCTGTGCGCTCAAGGAAAACCACAGTGTGCACTGTGTGTTCTATCGTGAGGCAAACAGATCCACCTCTACTTCACCGAACCTGCTCCATAGCCTTTGAACAATAGTGGGATTCATTCTCCACTTGTTGTGAGAGGGGTCTCCTCTTGACATTAGGTCCACCGCCCCATTCAAAATCCCGGTGACGTAAACCGCTTTGAGGGACAGTAGATGGCTGGGGGCCCACAGCAGGAGGCGCCTGGCTTTTTCCAAAAGATGTGCCGAGCGCACGCTGCCCTGGTGGTTTTTGAATGCTGCCCCCGTGATGTTGTCTGTCCGCACAACGACATGTCTCGCCGCCACCACTGGGGTGAAGTGTTGTACACTTCCAGCAAGGATTGTAACACTTCCAGCTCCACCCACCACCTGTGACTCACACATTCCTCCCCAGCCAGTAAGTGACACGTCTGTGTACACCGTCACTTATGACATCACTCTGCCCAGGGGAACCCTGGTTGACAGAATCCCCGGGTTTCCCAGTTTGCAAGGTCTGATTGCAGGGAATGGGGGTTAGTCAGCAAACGCCACTTGTGCCGAGTGGGATCGAGGTGTTGGCAATAATTGCTGGATTTTGCCTCATGTGGAGGAGACCCAGGGGGACCACCACGTGTCCTGCGGACATCATGCCCAGGAGACGCATCACAGAAAGTGCTGCCACTGAGGTGTGTGGCGTGATGCGGAACAACAGAGAGGTCAGTGCCTTTTGCCTCGGCGCAGATAGCCGGCTCTCCTGACAATCAAGTTTATGTCCACGCCTAGAAAAACTATAGATTGCGTGGGGACTAGAAAGCTTTTTTGGCAGTTTTATTTGCAGTGCCGCCTGCTCCCGAGAGGGGACCAGGATGAGCAGATTGTCCAGATAAAAGAGGACTCTGATGCCTTCCCTCCTCAGTGGCTAAAGCCCAGTTTCCATGCATTTGGAAAAGGTGTGGGGGCCAGTGAGTATCCAAACGCAGCCGGTTGAAGTGGAAATGGGCTCCTTGGAAGGAGAAACGCAGGAATTTCCTGTGCCGGGAAATAATGTGGATGTGGAAAAATGCATCTTTCAGATCCACAGATGCAGGCCACTTGTGGCAGCGCACACAAACCAACACGTGCCCAACGGTCAGCATGTGGAATTGGTGCTTTGTGATTACCAGTTGAATTGTGACAGGTCAGGATGGGGCGCAGCCCGCTTGTCTTCTTTGGTGTGAGAAAATAGCGGGAGTAAAATCCCTCGTTCTCCTCCCCTGGAGAAAGCTCCTCTAGCTCTGACGTCATGGTGTCTGACTCCGTTTGAGATGACACAGTTGTCTGCAACTTGCCCGCAAAGCGAGGTGGGGGGGGAGGCGAAACTGGAGTGTGTAGCCCCATGTTATTAGCTTTGACATCCATGAGTCCACGTGTGTCAGGCTCAGCCACGCTGCGCTTTGTTCTGAGATCGGCCACACGCATGTCTGTTTGTTGTTCACAGACATGGTGAGCAGGGAGCGCAGAGCCCATTCCACTGCTGAACGAGACAAGTGATCGTGTTGCCCAGCCCATGGTAGGGCACTGTCGAAAGCCGCCTTGATGTGAGAATGGCTGTGATTGGTGGGTGTCTGATAAGAATGATCATTAGCGCATGCATGACTTCCTTGTCCTGCATGAACTTACGCTAAGCTTAATCATATGTACTTCTTCCTTCTTTCTCCAGAATTTCTGAACTTGTTCAAATACGTACGATTTTTATGGTAAACCCAAAAAATACCACTTGCACAACATACCGTACATGGGAAAGATTGCTTAAGATATTAAAGCCAGGTATACGCAATATGTAAAAAAAAGAAAAAAAAAGAAGAAAAAAAAAGCTGTTTTTGACAGGACAGCTTAGACTTTAAAGGGAAGAGAGAGGGGTAATGACATGCAGCAAAGGTTGCAGGACAAAGCCTCTGTACATGGGGTATACGCTTTACCAGGTGAGCTACCCAGGTGCTCCTGCAATATGTAAGTTTAACATAACCCAGTTCTACATAACTTAGATAAAGCCCATTATGCTATTCCCAAGGACAACAAAGCTTATAAAGTATAGAATCCTGAACCACCAACTGGAATGACAAGAGATTTGAGGTCTGAGAAAGCCAAAAATTATAAGGAATGTCAAAAGGAGCCTATTATTTAATCGTTGCCTCATTTGTTAATGCACACAGTGAATCAAAGTTTCAGCAATGTGGGAAACTTATGGGTTTCCCTCTAACACACACACACACACTTCATCCAGCGTGCTGTCTTGCCATGTTACTATGGATCAGAGATAGGATCTTAATCCACTACTAGATCCACATAGCGACACAGAGCCTGCGATTTTACGTGTGTGTTTCCTCAGCTATGTCTGTCTCTGAAGGGTACAGAAGTGTGGGAAGATCTGAGGAGTTGAATGGAGGCATTCCAGGGTTCATCAGAAGCCAGTGTTTTCAAAAATAATTAGTGTGAATTCACTTAAAATGGAGAGAAGTCAAACAGTTTTATAGCAAGCTCAAGATGAATACAGATTATTCATTTCAGAGCTACCAGTTTTCACACTATTTATAATGAAAAATCCCTTTTCTGTGTTGTCCATTTGTAACTGAATATCTCAGACAGCATATAATTTGTATGCTCATTTACTAAAATTATGATAAAGTTAAACTCCTACTTCCCTTGGAGAAATAAATACAGTCCAAATGCAGCATGAGAATGATTCTTTTTTTTCTTTTGCCGAACACCATATTATATTAAGATGTGGCTCACACGGTTTCACAGGTTTTCCATTTCCATTTCTGCCTATGTGATTTAGATTATAGAAGATAAACTGGGCATACTATACATGTGACAGAATGACAGGAGTGACTCGTTTTTATTTTGCCATGCAAAAATGAGTGAAAAGCCACTTGGAGCTAGAAGGAATGTAAAAGTGCGTTGTAAATTTATAATGGTCACATGTCAGTAGTGTACATATGCATTGATTACCAATAGTGCATTTACCCCAGTTAATGATTTCTAGACAAGTCTACATGGAAAAAGATGTGTAATAACTGTGGTAGTAGAAGACAACTAAGCCAAACTAAGATGTTCTTTACATTGAACTTGCAGCCTGTACATCAAGCAGGCATCTGTCATTTACATTCATGACCTTGTCACCACAGAGATGAGTGAAGTCATGACAGATACCTGACATTACATTATCCCCCTTTAACCTTCTCTCGGTGTCACACTCGCCTGATCTCTCATACCTTCCTTTCTTCCTTCTCTAGACTTTTAACCTTCCTCCTCTTTTTCTTGACCTTTTATATTCTCTCTTTCTCCACCTAATGCCTTATTTGAATATGTTTTCTCTCCTTGCATCTTCAATTTTATTTTTTCCTCTTTCAATCCCAACTCTGCCCATTCCAATGTTTCCTACTACCCTATTTTGCCATGACTATAGTGTAAACGATTACCATCATATTGTGTTTTCTATAGTGAAGTGGTCATAGCGGTCACATATTTCATCACACACATACACATTCAACCAGTCCGGCACACAGCGGACAGGCCCGTACGTGGGACCCTAAAGGTGCTGACACAGTGGGCAGACAGCAAATAAGTAGTAGCAACGAGGGCTGACTGTGGCGCTGCATTATGTCACCTTAAGTCATCTGTGTCTTGGCCAAAACGTTGCAATTCAACCTGAACACAATGCAAATACTCAGTTGACGGCCAACTAGCACATATGTACTGTGTCTGAGTAAGGGTAGATCCTAAATCAGATCCTTTGATGTACCTTACTATGGCAGATCTGTAAGCTACGTCCTTTTACGACATCACGTCTAGCAGATCCGATATTTACCCTGCATAAGAGGAAAAAAACTCTCCATGCCACATGCGGTGGTAATCTAGTGTTATTCAAAAAGGACACTCGGCAATACAAACTATTGCTATGATACGTCCCTCTGCCTCACTCCCTGCCGCGATGACAGTGGACTCCAGGAGATTGCTAGCTAACTTGTCTGAGCAGCCCGCTGTGGCTGGCTCGCTAGTTAGCTAGCTTGCTAATTCTACCACCGTGCTTTCATGCTAATTTTACACTGGTTACAAAAAATGAACCAAACAAAGTTGTCCACCACCTGGTGATAGCAATACGTTCTCGTGAGTGTGTAAATGAAACATTAAGTTGTAACATTTTACTAACTTGGTGGCCAGTAGACTAGTTAGTTAGCTTGCTTGTTAGGGGACTGTTCTCAGTTCAGCACATGGATTGATGATATAACCTAGATCCTGAATCCCAAAATGGCGCTTATTCAGATCACTGGAGTTGCTCACCTGGTGCATGTTTCAACAATGTTTCTAAGCTTTAGGGGTTTACTTCCGTCATATGCGGCCCACTGAATAAACGCAGTAGTGTTTCCCAAACTAGCCCATAGACTGTACATTGTGGTGACGTTACAGATTTTTAAATTGTTTTTCTAGGCTTGAGGGAAGTTTAAAAAAAAAAAAAGGTCCATGGATTAAAAATGTATATTACTATAAATTTGAAATTTAAATAAATCAATCATAATTTTTATTTAATAGAAAGAGTCCTAACTGATCTTGTTTGCAGTTTGAGGTGTCCACAGGCATCTCTTTTACAGTGGTGGCCTATAGGTAAAATCGTTGTGGAAAATGTGGGTTGCAGGGTTACATTTTTCGTTGCAAACACAAGTGGTCACTGGACAAAATAGGCTGGAAGACTGAGCGCGCTTTCTGCAGGCCTGGTCTAGCACCAACCACAATTCAGAGGAAGAGAGGAATACGGTCTTTAAATGTAGTTTTAAGTCTAATACATTGTTGGGGTACCTATCTCTTTCTCTCTCTCTCCTGACCCTTCATGGAGACAGAGCTGATATCAACACGTCTAAGAGGCTGTGCAGAAAAAGTTTGGGAACTACTGGTAAAAGACATGTTTATGTTGAAATAAATATACCTATACAAGTAGTAATGTATCTCATTGTACGTTTCCCCTCCTATAGAAACAATGTGCAAAAATAGATATTCCAATAGTTTTAATCTATTTGTTTTTTTAGAAGGAACATTCAATGGAATTTTTTGGGGGGTGAATTGGTAGTGAAGAATAAGCATAGCTATTATACCTGCATCACCAACACAGGAGTTCAAATCCAATTACAAACAGCTGTGTTCAAAGGTCCTTACATGGTAAATGAAGATGCATTCTGGTATATATTCATATAAAGAAATGTTGTGCTATAGCCTAATCTTAAAATAGACTCAGTGCTCCAGAATGTGAGTTTCCTCATGTCATGATGTGTTTATAAGGAAACTACTTTGGATACATTGTTTAAGAGGTCCAATCCAAGCCCCACAGTTGGTAAACAATAGCAATGGTGTTAGGGATTGTTGAAATAGTTCTTCTGACTGTATTTACAATTGCAGAAAGGTCAATCTGACTATTAATGTATCTGTATATAGCATGTCCTGTATTGATTTTTGTTTTACAAATAATTGAGCTTTTTTCACTGTTGGTGTTTGCATATTATGCACACCATGTATTGTATTTGTGAGTCTGTGCGATAGTGAGGGACAGACTGTCAACACATGCTTGGCTACAGTGTTTGGTCCAAATGTACAGCATCTAAGTGACACCGCTCGTGCTCAGCATTGCTCCCTTCAGATTTCCCCACAGGACTTGTGCTACTTCACACTGACAACCACTTTGGAGCCATCATCAGACAACCTGAGCACACATCCTGACAGGTGTCTCTGTTACACACACACACACACACACACACACACACACACACACACACACACACACACACACACACACACACACACACCACACACACACACACACACCACACACCACCACGCACCACACACAAAGCACCAGCATGCACCTGAGAGTGCACACCATTACAGAAACATACCTGCTCAACAGATTTTTTCACCACAACACATCAATTCTTAACATCAAACAATTGATTGTAAAAAGTAAAGACAACCTCGTAATCTATTATTTTTAAATTTGATGTACTTTATCATGAACTTCTATCAAACTGTCACTTAATTGTCTGCCCAAAGTAATTATTTTAACAAGCAGCCTACAATATTCCAAAACGCAATTTTTTTAACCAAATTTCATAGCAATCTGGCAAAGTGTAGAGACTGACTGACCAACCAACTAACTGTCATGCAGAAACATAGCGTGTGTAATCCATAATAAACATTTTACATTTTTGTGAATTCTTGTTTAAAAAACGTTTTTAAAATGGCATGCAATGGCTATCTGTGTGATCTACAGCATGATATACAGAAAATCAAGTCATCTCAGCTTCTCCTCTGGTAAGAACATTAAGAGAACAAAAAAATGAATGTTTTTAGAGACCATTATTAATAAACATGACCAGTCTTGTTCCATAGTGCTGTTGTGTCAAAATCTGAACATTTCTTTCCTGAGTATGTTACTTAATGTACTGTAAAGAATATTTTATGACCTACAAGTACATAAAACCAATTATGCTCACACCATCAACTCTAGAGTTGTTAAGTAAGAGGATGCTATTGTTTAAATTGAGTATTTTGTAAATTAAAAATGATGGAGGATTTTAAATGGAGTTTACTGTTAATAATGATTATACTATTCCCCTCTTTCTGTGCCTAAGCAAACAAAGAATAGTTTCATTAACAAACATTAACAAATTGCAAAATTCAGCCATTTACAGTTGTAAGTATAGTCTTATTTAGTAGGTAGGATTGTTTTATGTGTTCTGGTATTGTTTCTCCTCTCTCTGTCTCAGTAAACAGTGGAGGTTGTGTGCAATCATCTACACAACATAACCCGAATAACTCCAGTCATGTTAGCTCTGTGCTGGCATTAATCAGAGCCTGGTGTATTAATGAGAGCGCGGCAGCTAGCTAATTACACCCATAGATTCTGCAGCAGCCCATTAAATATACAAATGACAGAATTAAAGAGCCCAGCCTCTTCTGATTAATCTTTAAATGGGGAAAACTAATGATGTCTGTGCAAACTTTCCCTTCACACATTTCTCCCCCTCTCCTCTCAACGTCAATGCCTGGCAATCAATCATATTAATTAAGGAAAAATAATTTGTATCATTTAACATTTCCCTCTTTCCTGCTCAGTCGTTGCAGTGGTGCTGCAGCAATGTACTGTATTAGACGTGTCTGGAAATTATCCAAGTCTATTTCTTCCTGCATTCATTTTTTTTCTCCTTTTTTTCTAAACTATGTTTGTGATGTTTCATCTCTCTTCATTTAATGTGGGTTGTAGACATACATCTGGATTAGTGAAAATATGAGCAGGCCATCATGCTCTTTCCAATCAGCCCATTTCCGGCTCAAATACTGAAGAATTACAAATGAGGAGAGAGAATTTCATAATCTGTTTAGAACCAGTATCCTTCATTTAAAGATGAACAAGGAGAGCAGGAAGTCACATTGTAGTGCTTAAGAAACAGAAGCATCATAGATAAGATCAATGGACTCACTTGCATTTATGGAAACAAGCACTTACAGAGTATTCATATCACAGCGTGACTGCATATGGTTATAATCCTGTTTTATCTTAAGTAAGATTCAGTGTGGTAAATACTGACCTCAAGTACCTGAAATTCATTCAGCATTAAAAAGCATCGTTAATCACAAGTGAGCAGACTTATCATTATGGAAAGATCCACTTTAAGATCACAATAATTGCACATGGAAAACAACCTATTTGGCCAAATTAATTTGAGTAAAGTGGCTATAAAATGACAGGTGAAAGGGCAAATATCACGTGATTTTACATGGTAAACTATCTTGGTTTTTAATTTAGATTTAACGTAACTCTGCTCGAAGATGTGCCCTTCTTGACATTGACAAGCCTGCAATAGGAACCTGAATGGACAATTTAAGGAAACAACAAACTAACATTCCCAGAATGGTGCATAATATTGATGCAGAAAAATGATGATGTGATCTGCTGTTCCGAAAGCCCATCAAGATCTTCTGAAGCATTAATACAGCTGTTAAAAAAAAACTTTTACATGAAGTTTCATATTCCAACCAGTATAAAAGTTACCTAAAAAGTCAAAAGAACCTAATTTCCAAGCAGTGCATAATCTAAGTTTTTTGATGTTTTCTGAAAAAAACAAAAGACTATATAGAATCAACTCAAATACAATTTTACAGTTTCATTGTCAAAATGACTAGGTTTCCACAAGTCCTCAACAATTGACGATCTCTCCTCTGTGATCAATTGACTCTCGAGGGGGCATTACACTGCATTACATTCATAATCCAATTTGGCTTTGATTTGTTCGCTGTTCCATGCGCTTCGATGGAAATAATTGTCTGTAGATGATGCTATTAGTATTGATGGTTGTAAAAGGGCGATGGTTTGAGGACTGCCGACACATTCAAGGTCCAGAATAGATCCGGTCTGAAAGTGATTGTCTGATCCATTACCCTTTATAAAGGAGGAGAGTGGAGGAGATGAGAGGCACCCCTCAATAGCAAAAATCATCTATATCTATTTGCTGGCAGTATTTTATTTACCTTTGTGTTGAAGTAGAACGGATAAGATAAAAATCATCAATTGTTGATTTGGGATAAAAACACAGTGTTCAGAGAAAGCAATGAACAAGAACTGGGAACCATGAGCAAAGATAAAGAATAAAAGGTAAGACTGCTGTTGCCAGCGTTAAGACAATAGTATCTTACCATTCAGCTCAGTTTCAGTTTGCAAAAGACAAAGCGGAGGTCAGAGATGTCATATCCCTCTAATAAAAATTGATTGTAAGTCATAATCCAAAGAAAGCTTAATATGAATGCTCAGTTTCAGCCACACCCTTTTTCACATTTATACAATAAAATACTTTCTAATAATTAAGTTTTTGTTGAAATGAATTTGAATTAGAGATGTGTATGCGCTATGTAGAATGGTGATAACCTCAATATAAAACAAATCTATTAAGTGTTTGCAATGCAAATCTTTTGTTATGCTAAATGACACTGAATCACAAAATCAAATATATGTTCATTCTAATAAACAATTCATTTAGGGTAATTGCTGGGATTTTAATTTTTGGGGTATATTTTAGAGTTGCTTACCTCTCCACGTATACTCTCCTTTTATTCTTTCTCAATTTCTATGCAACCTTCAAAGGGCTTTTACAAAAACTGTATTTTGTGTAAAACAAAAAATGCAATGTGTGTGTGGTGTGTGTGTGTGTGTGTGTGTGTGTGTGTGTGTGTGTGTGTGGTGTGTGTGTGTGTGTGTGTGTGTGCATGAAAACTGCTCAAAGGCCACAAAAAAGTCACAATCAGATCCAGTGGCTCTCTTTACTGTGTGGACGTTTACATACTGTTTGGGCTGGAAGCTCTTATTATTTCAGATGTACATAAAAATTAACAGTCACAGAACCCCATTTTGTGGGTGGCTAACATATTTGGCTATTTTAAATTTTACACGATGTGAACAACACCAAAAGTGTGCATCTGCACAATATTTGGTATTATATACAGGTATTTGTCACCCGTTTTAGAAAACTGGTTTGCAAACAGATATAAATTGATTGTTGATATTTTATCATACAGTTTCAACACAGCTTGGAAATGTTTGATCTGTGACCCACATTTAAACACTATGTCAACACAGAAAGACATAACTGGTCATAGAAGTTTTGTGCAGGGCAGTGAATAAATCTCAAGTGGCATCGAAGAGCTTTGCCCGCTCAAATCCCACTGATTAGTATCAGCAGTCATTAATTATGAGCGTCAGAGTGGGTGATGTTCTCAGATGAAGCAGAACATGTTTGGCTGTGCAGCTCAACCCTCTAATGAAGCTGGTAAACAGAAAGATAATTGTCCTTTAAAATGACTGAGAAAGTCATTTTAAAGGAATGAACAAACACAGGCTGTATCTATAAGTACATCAACTCTTAAGTACAGTATATAGCAATGTAGACAGACATTCCGTTAATTTTTCTGATACAAATGTAGATATCAGCTTGTATCTAGATATATTTACCTGTGAAATCAGTGTTGACAGGAAGGGTGTCACTAGGAAACCGGTAGTAACCGTTTCCTGGGAATCTGGTTCCTCTGACAACAGGACCTTGTGGGTCAGAAAGAGAGACGTCTGTCCTCTCCACCTAAAAAAGGAAAAGTAATATATAATAATATAAATACAAACAATATAAATATAACAATAATAACAGTACGTAATACTCAAGTCTTTATTTTAGAGTTCTCAACTAGTTTATCAAAACTGCAGCCATGAACTGCGATTATTTTGTAATCACATGCTATCATTGTATTAAAATTCTACACTGTCATTACTTTGTTCAACTTCAGCTGAATACATTCAGAACCACATTAAATATTAAATTCTCCAAGTCCAGGTAAAATTAAGACACATAACTAAGTCAGGCTAGTAGCACTACAAGGCTGTGCTTTAAGTTTAATGCTAGACATGCCCTAAATAACACTGTTAAGTAAAGTGCTGATGCTAAGCAGGTATAGTGTTTACACTATGTTCACCATCTTTAACATTTGCCAACTAGCAGTAAACACAAATAATTTTATTATTTTTGCTGGTTTTCAGTCATAAACTGGGGGATTAAATATGTTCAATTCTATAGCAATCCATCCAACAGTTCATCCTTCAAAACTAAAAATATCAACCTCATGTTGGCACCAAAAGAAAAGTCACCAAAGTCGTCTTCTAGGCACCAATGTGACAATCCATTGGATAGTTGTTTAGCTATATAAGTCTGGCCAACACACACACACACACACACACACACACACACCACACACACACACACCACACACACACACACACACACACACACACACACACACACACAAAAGGAGGACTATACTGTATTTAGTTGAATACTCTTACAGACCTGATATAGTGGGTGTGGTCCATTGAGTTGGGCTGGGGGGTTCCAGTCTATCTGAATTGTGGTTTCATTTACTGGATGTAATTGAGGTGGAGACATTCCTGTTGGAGCTGAGGACAAAAAGGTAGAGAAATAGGAGCGTGAATGCCGACTCAATGCAAATAAAAATGTTCCCAAGATTTTAGATTTTTAAATTTGTCTTAAATGTGAGCACATAAAAACACTTTAGCAATGCACCATACCTAACAAACTCAAAGACATCCTCATGTTTTGGTTGAAATCATTAATATAATGATTTTGTGATCATATTTTTTTCTTTTTCAGTAGAAACATTTATTTAGCTCATTTATCTCATACGTATTGTATGTCTAGACTGCACAAAGGTCCAATTTTAATTTAAGAGAGGGTCAATTTAATTTCTTTCCTTCACTTTAGATGTTAAATTAAATGCCCCTTTGAAACATACGGGCTGCTCCTTGAGCCTTAGCTTCAACATGTATCATAAATAAATCCACTAGTGACTGGCTGATATGATGAGCGGAGATATATAGGAATGAAGAAAGAAACATAGCAAGTGATGGACTGGTGTTGAGATGGGAAAGTTGTATCTGCATTAAATGTCATTCTGTCGATGTATTTCTGTGTGTATGTGAGTGTGTGTGTTTCAGCAATGGTCTAAATGGTCTCTGGTAGGAGTAAATTAGCTCTCAGTGACACACATGCAGACCATCTTTAGTGTGAGTTCTAATAGAGCTCTTAAAAGGGAAGTGGACAGCTTGTCTTAGGCGGCTCATCTTGGCACATCATACCATAAATTACTGCAAATCGATAGCTTACCAGTCTATTGAAATTGAGCTATGGTGACATTTAGAACATTGACTATGACACACGCACGCACGCACGCACACACGCACACATACACACACACACGTGCGCCCACGCACACAATCCCTTGTTTTAAACAGTAGTTTACTTCTTTGATGTATGAAGTGGAGAGAGAAAGAGAGAGAGAGAGAGAGAGAGAAAGAGAGCGAGAGTGTGCACGCGTGCGTGCGTGTGCGTGTATTAGGGTCAAGTGGTAAGAAACTGGGCAGGTAGGTATGCACAAATGTTGCTGCTTTAAATTGGCGTAGCACTAAATCTCTGTAACACACCTTTATGTAGTGAACAACTAATTGTTGTAGTATCTGTTCATGAGGTAACACATCATGTACAGACCACATCAGTTAACAGGGAGTATGTGTACTTTCACAAAGAAAGATTATACTGTACAGGTTTAAAACTACAGGGAAACGTTTGCCTTCTCTTTCTTCTCATGGAAGAATTCTCATTTTACAACGTTGGTCAATTTTACGAGAATCATTTAACTTTACCAGTAGAATCATGGTAAGTGGTATTCCTACTATACTTTTGTGTCTGTGTGTGATCACTTTGTAAAAAGTGCAGAACCCTTTTGTGCAAACAGATTTTGTGGCAAGAATGAACATTAACCCATTTTCTTGTACCTAAAATAGTCTCTTAGGTGATTTGTTTTATTATTACGCAATTTATCAGTGCACTTCAACAGCTTTTTCCTGGTCTTTATGCAAGTCATTGTCCAGGAGAATATTGTCTGTTACACCCTGAGCAGTAAGCTACCAGTCATCACTACATACCTGGTCCCTCCGGCTACCATCTAAGCAGAACTTTAAATTGTCATAAATTGTCATAAATTGTTTAAACTAAGGATTTATGTCAAGAAAGAGAAAATGTCAGAGAAAACAAAAAGTAGGGTCCAGCTGAACTTGACAACAGCCAGTGTCTTATCCACCAAACTTTCATGTCAGGAAAAAACATAGTAAAGCTATTCTCCCAAGTGATCCATGGGATTCTAATGTGCAGTTATGTATTATCCATATGTATGTATGTATGTATGTATGTAGTATGTATGTATGTATGCATGTATTGTATCTACTTGGTAATTAACTGAAATGTACTTAACACTATGACACATTCAGTATGACAAAAGCCACTTGCCTTATCGTCCATGTGCTCAAACACGCATATGTACACCCACACGCAAGGTTAACATTCCACCAGAAAGGTTAATTTTGGCTGCCGACGTGGTAATGAAGCAGCTAAATCATGAGACAGCTCCCAGAAGCAACTGTGCATGTGTGTGTGTTTTCTGTTTTTACAACGACTGACAGGCTCTTAGCATACAGTTACACCACGCACACAAGCAAACCACTTATTGACATCGCGATCCCTTGCCATGCATATTTCTCTCCTCAAGAAGGGCCTCAGGCCAATTATGCGTAAATCAATAAAGTTCCTGTTCTGTTGAGTGGTGTTAAAGTGTGAGTGTGTATGTGTGTATGTCTCTTTGTGTGTCTGTCTTGTAGAACAAGCCTTTATGGATGTAGGATACATAAAACATCACCATCAGCCCCTGATTAGCCACTCACTTTACGTCTTGATCGATAACTTTGTGGAAAGACGCACACATTAAAACAATTGCAAATGCATCCACACACATGGACAGACAGCTCGCTCCTTGTGTCATAATGTCTGTCTCAGTGTGCACGCTAATGTTCAGTCATGTGCTTTGGTGTAACTCCAGTGGTTTCGCAGATGCTGTCTGCTCACTTACAGCAGATGGTAGCTGACTCTAATGGCCTAGCCTTATGTGTGGTAGATTTATCAGGACATCAGTACCATGCTCAAGTACACCCTACCAGGAGTACCACAAGGTGAGTTAAATCCCTTCAAAAATCTCCAGTTCCATTTAGGGGGTGTTGCAATGTTCTTTTCATTTCTGTAAAATTTAATTTTAAGACCAAATTTAAAAACTTTTTAGACAAATCACGCGCAAATGTTTTCGACAGGGGACCAAAAGATGCTAAAATGTGTTGGGTGAAGAAAACTACTACTACTACTACTACTACTACATTCAGCTCTTTGAATTTAGCATCAACATTAAAATATGTCTTTAGAAGAAATAATAAGGTAAGCAACAGTGGCAAACAATCTAAACTTTTTATTTTTTGTTATAGGATTTCTCTCTGCAGGATGAGAATGGGTATATAAGGGTTTGGGATTACCAAGGATATTATGAAGAATATTTGATTTACAGAGGAAAGCAGGGTTGATTTGCATTTAACAGGCTGTCAAAACTGCTGATTCTGAATGCATAGAAATTGATAAAACTAAACTAAAGTCTGATAATATAGTATGTATATATTGCAGTTATGACCTGACAAATTCAAATTTAGACTGTTTGTCTGTAAGAGCAGAAATCTGTCCAAGAAGGACTGTAATATGGTATGTATTATGGTTGTCTAAAAATTAAATAACTGTAAAAAAACCTGTACACATATGTATAAAATATGTTCAGAAATTGTAGAGAAATGTACAAATATCGTAGTATAGCACATATACTACTAATTGTTGAGGTTACAAAGGAAAAACTATTTTAACACACTACAGGGGGTGTGCACCTCCTGATATCTTAGATTAGATTATGTTCTAAAAAATATTAAATATTTTTTGTGAAATCTCAAGATCATTTTAAACTGAATGGGAGAGAAGCCCAACACCCAATAGAGTAGCACATGCTATGCAGATTAAAAAAGAAATCTGCTAAACGGCATATGCCATTATCATTTCTTATAGTTGAAACAAGGGACATCTTTGGTGTCGGATTAAACAAAATGGTGGCAACAGATGTGGCTGTTAAAAATACATTCAAAAAGTCAACTGGGTACAATAAGCCATATTGTATTGTACTGTATTACAGTCAGGAGAAGTCTTTGGAATCACTTGAAATAAACATTGTCGCTGTGTCAACAGATGTAGCCATTAAAAAAACATTTAAAATGTCCACTGATTACAATATGAAGTATCATTCATCACAATAAACACAAGGAAGGACTTTTTGAGAATTGTATGAAATGAAAATATTCGCTATGTCAACAGATGTAGCTGCTTAGAGTAAGTTCAAAAGCTCAAATCCCTGAGCAAGTATTTATAGATGAAAGGTTTTTTTTCACAACCATTGTCTATTCACCTGAAGGGATAAACAAAAACAAAATGAAAAAGACACAAAATGAGCAGCAAGAGTAGAGACCATGAGTGAACAGATGGAAAAGTGTGTTGGACGGGTGTGTGCGTGTGTGTGTGTGCAATATGTTTATTGCAGTGATTCATGTTCCATGTGCTATTTTATATTTAAGTGAAAGCGCCAGGTAGAGATAGAAGTGAAGGATGTATTGATTGAAAAAGTGAGAAAGCAACAGATTGTCAGAGAGAAAAACATGAATACAAATTCTGTGAGTGTCTATGTCATCCTGCACTGATCAATTAGTGCTAATCTCAGTCCCATATATTTGTGCCTGAGTTATTAAACACAGCTAATTCAGTCTACTTCCATAATGGTTATAAATCTAAAATAGCAAGAGAGAGACACACTGTATGTGTGTTTCTGTGTGTGTGTCTGATTCATGACCAGCATGAAGAGTGTGCTACGCCACATTTTTCTCCTTGTAATTAACAGTAAATTGTTTTTACTGCGGCACGCCATGAATATCCCCTCTGGTTAACACGACCAATGCTGTCGCAACTCAAGTACCCAATGACTGACTGTGTGCTTTTGGATGTGTGTGTGTGCATATGTCAGAGGCTTTAGACACTTTAGCGATTCAGACACTTTAGCGATTCAATACTGCACGCAACTGCTATTATCCGTCTGTTTGGACAATATTTTGGCACTATCAGCGTTTCCCTATTTTCAAACTTATTTTCTACAAAGCTAATTACATTTGTGATACCATATGAACCTTTGTTTCTGTTTGTATCTATGTGTGTTTGTGTGCATAACTTTTTCTTTTACCTGCTGGTAGGGTCCGTCCTGTGTTTGGAAGACTGGAAATGCAACCCGTAGTTGTGCAGAGTGTAACAGTGAAGTTGTACACATGGTAAGGCTTCAGTCCTTCTACTAAATAAACAGGCTGTGACGATGGTCCCACCCTATGTAAGACCTGGAAAAGGAAGACAAAGAAAAAACTTGTTTTGACAATTCATGTTTTACTTAGTAGAAAGAAAAAGAAAAGAGGAGACAAACAGATGCAAGAACAAGGAGTTAAAGACAGTGACCTATTACCTGACTTCTTACACACACCACACACACACACACACACACACACACACACACACACACACACCCACACACACACACACACACACACACACACACACACACACACACACACACACACACCACACACACACGGTTTAGTGGTTGTTCACGGGACCTGACAACCCATACAATACAGCTGCACGATTAATTGTGTAATAACTGTGACCATCAGAGAACCATGTTTAATTAAACATAATCTGATAAGATAGCACTGCTTTCATTTTAAAGTGCCTGACATATCCAATCAACTCACAATGAATTAAATTGTCTGGCCAGTTAAAAAATGTTTGGGTCAATTACATATTTATTAATTATTTGATCAGCTACTGCAGGTGAGAATATGTTATACAACAAAAGCATTATAAAATATCAGTTTTACTGTGGATGAGCTAACTCAACAGCATTAAACATTTTTTATAAAAACTATATATAGAGGCTTTTTACCTTGACTTCTAGCCTAGGGTACAATTATCACTAAAGCTTTATAGCTGTCATACTCATAATGTGCATCCCGTCTTACCTGACTAACAACTGGAGGAGCATAGGGATTGCTGGTTTGTTCAGAGAGCATGTTGACTCGATATTCTGTGACTTGTCCTCTGGCGATGATCCCTTGACCCTCAGTAGTGCTCCAAGTAACTTTGAGACTGGTGGATGACAGTGCAAACACTTCTGGAGGAGCCATCAACTCTGGGACTGGAAAAATGGCCACACATTTATGTATGAATTATACACATCAAACCATATTTAGCCATTTGTTAATGATAAACTAATTATTACCTTCAAAATCATGTAGGATGGGATGGGAACTGATTTGCTGAACAAATTGGTTTACCATTACCTATTAGCTATCTCACTATCATTACCTATTAGCTATCTTACTTTTGAACATTAACAGAAACACATTTTCTTCTTCAAATATGTATGTATGTATATATATATTATTTTGTAAGATTATTTTTTGGGGCATTTATTCAACAGGACAGCTGAAGACATGAAAGGGGAGAGAGAGGGGAATGACCTGCAGCAAATGGCCGCGGGTTGGAGTCAAACCCGGGCCTGCTGCGTCAGGGAGTAAACCTCTATACAGTGAGGAAAATAAGTATTTGAACACCCTGCTATTTTGCAAGTTCTCCCACTTAGAAATCATGGAGGGGTCTGAAATTGTCATTGTAGGTGCATGTCCACTGTGAAAATCCAAAATGCACCTGTTTGAGGTCGTTAGCTGCATAAAGACACCTGTCCACCCCATACCTTAAGTAAGAATCCAACTACTAACATGGCCAAGACCAAAGAGCTGTCCAAAGACACTAGAGACAAAACTGTCCACCACCACAAGGCTGGAAAGGGCTACGGGGAAATTGCCAAGCAGCTTGGTGAAAAAAGGTCCACTGTTGGAGCAATCATTAGAAAATGGAAGAAGCTAAACATGACTGTCAATCTCCCTCGGACTGGGGCTCCATGCAAGATCTCAATGATCCTGAGAAAGGTGAGAAATCAGCCCAGAACCACACGGGAGGAGCAGGTCAATGACCTGAAAAGAGGGACCACCGTTTCCAAGGTTACTGTTGGTAATACACTAAGACGTCATGGTTTAAAATCATGCTTGGCACGGAAGGTTCCCCTGCTTAAACCAGCACATGTCAAGGCCTGTCTTAAGTTTGCCACTGACCATTTGGATGATCCAGAGGAGTCATGGGAGAATGTCATGTGGTCAGATGAGACCAAAATAGAACTTTTTGGTCATAATTCCACTAACCGTGTTTGAAGGAAGAAGAATGATGAGTACCATCCCAAGAACACCATCCCTACTGTGAAGCATGGGTGAAGCATGGGAGTGGTAGTATCATGCTTTGGGGGTGTTTTTCTGCACATGGGACAGGGCGACTGCACTGTATTAAGGAGAGGATGACCGGGGCCATGTATTGCGAGATTTTGGGGAACAACCTCCTTCCCTCAGTTAGAGCATTGAAGATGGGTCGAGGCTGGGTCTTCCAACATGACAATGACCCGAAGCACACAGCCAGGATAACCAAGGAGGGGCTCTGTAAGAAGCAAATCAAGGTTCTGGTGTGGCCTAGCCAGTCTCCAGACCTAAAACCAATAGAGAATCTTAGGAGGGAGCTCAAACTCTGTGTTTCTCTGTGACAGGCCAGAACCTTACTGATCTAGAGAATATCTGTGTGGAGGAGTGGGCCAAAGTCCCTTCTGCAGTGTGTGCAAACCTGGTGAAAAACTACAGGAAACGTTTGACCTCTGTAATTGCAAACAAAGGCTACTGCACCAAATATTAACATTGATTTTCTCAGGTGTTCAAATACTTATTTGCAGCTGTATCATACAAATAAATAGTTTAAAAAATCATACATTGTGATTTCTGGATTTTATTTTTTAGTTTATGTCTCTCACAGTGGACATGCACCTTCGATAACAATTTCAGACCCCTCCATGATTTCTAAGTGGGAGAACTTGCAAAATAGCAGGGTGTTCAAATACTTATTTTCCTCACTGTATATGGCGCCCCCTCTACTAACTGAGCTATCCAGGCACCCATGCTTCAAACATTTAAACAAAATCTGAAAAGTTCACCATAATGTATTTCACTTCAGTGAAAATCAATCAATCTAGAAATGTTTAACTACAATTTTAAGTATTGTTATTGTGGATTTGAACAGCAAATGACTTAAAGTAGGGCTGCACAATATATTGTTTTTTATTGTCATAGCAATGATGACTTGCAACACACCGCAAAAGACTGCAATATTGCACTTTAAATATACTAAGAATGTATTATATAAAATGTGTCTGTAGTCATTATTTTGTCTGTCATTTTTGGGCCGATCAGATAAAGCCCTCACCGTAAGGCATCGTCTGATTGGTCAGAATCTGAATGCATGCAAGTTTGGTTTATTAGATGCTGCCGTACTACTCTGCATGGTTAGAAGAAGAAAGAGTGACAAGATAAGTGCAAGTGAAAGTTTGAATGCTGGAGAGAAACTGGTCTCATCTGGCAATATTTTTGGATACAGGAGATACGTGTCATACAACAAGTCTTGCCCTAAGGTTCCTCCGACTAGTAGCAGGAAAACAAGTGTAAAAGTGCACCTCAACAATCTGTGGCCAGGTTAACTCACTTGGTAGAGCAGGCGCATATAAAGAGAAGTTTACTCCTCAACGTAACGGCCGTGGGTTCGACTCTGACCAGCAGCCATTTTCTGCATGTCATTCCCTTTCTCTCTCCCCTTGCATATCTTCATCTGTCCTGTGTAATTAAAGGCCTAAAATGCCCCAAAAATTAAATATAAAACTATTTTCCTTCCTTTGTGTTTGTATGCGTTTCTTTAGAAGTAAACTGTGTACATCAAAAAAGCAGAACAGAGTACACTTTAATATCTGTTTATTCATTGCATGTAATATCATTATTTTGATATTTAACATTATCGCATATTGAATGTTTTACGTTGTTAATCTCTGAGATGTAAAGTTTTAGACTATGAAACACTGTTTTAGATTTTTTTTAGATTTTTGGTAAAGTTTTCCTTTGACTGCTACCTAATACATTAAAAATGAACCTTTTACAATAAGTAAAAATTAGATATTAATTTAGACCTACTGTATATTCAAAATCGTGACTTAGTAGCTATAAAGTGGATTTAATGGATTTAAGTATTCCATAATTCTACGGTTGTGAGCCACTATTACATGATAGATTAGAGAGAAGGATTCTTTTATTCTACTGTTGATGGCATCTAGCTGTGAAATATGCTGTGAAATGTGATTCATGGAAGACATAACCACAGTCATATTCTTTCTTTCTAACACAGCACAAGCACATGCACAAACACTGACACACACTCCACATTTAAAATGGTGTTATCATATGCTTGTTATCCAGACACATAGCTTAGAGTGATGTTGGAGGCAATCGTTTAGTCCTAATGAGCCATATCATTTATTTGAAATTCAAAAACCTTAATGACTTCCCCCTCCCCCACACACAGTTTATATTTCCCCCTCCTTTCTTTCTCTACATTTCTTTTGTGTTTTTAATTTAAGACAATTATATTTTTTATTACATGCATCAGCAATGTTTTATGATGAATAAATGTTGACCAATAAATTACTTGATTACAGTACCCAGATCCCTGATTTCTGTCATCATTTTAATATTATTTATTTTTATATATTTTTTGCCGCATTTTTCTGACTAAGGAAAGGTCAAAGCCACAGCAACCACAACCATTTTAGATCCCAAACAAACAACACACCCTGAGGAAGGCTGTCTGTGTTTGTAGAAAGTCCTCTTTACAAATAGATATTCTTTGTTTTGTACATGGAGAACAAAACATTGAACAATGGTTTAACCAGACTTGACAAAAAAGAACAGAAGAAATCAGTGATTTGTTAAAGGAACTGGAAGCGAAATAAATGGTGGTGGGGACAGCGGTGGTGGGGGTGTTGTGCCAGAACTGGAACTGGGCAACAGGACAGGCTCCGGCTGCCGCTCACAACGTCATGGTAGAGGCTAGAAGTCGAAGAGGACACGGAGGAAGCGAAGAAGAGAAGAGAGTGACCATGCTGCCGTTGGACAACCCGGACTGGCTCTTAGTCGTTGGCCACAGCTTCCCGAAATAAAAGTCTGCCAGACAGACAGCGAGCTAGCCATCTTGCTCTTAAACCACTGTAGTAAGTGGCTTGCTTTCTCTTATTTTGTTGCATTTGCTTGATGTTTGGCTGTAAGCGAAGTTGTCGACTCACTAGATTTTGATCATGACTAACATAATCCTAACAAATGCACGTTTACAGCTGTCTATATTTACGACAGCAATGTATAGATTAATAACACTCTGAAACTGTAGGGGCACAAAATCACAATATTATCAAATGTTTTGCAGTGTTGCTATCAATATCAAGAGAGACCTTAGGAGTTTGAATGGGAAGATGGATGTAGTAAAGGGTGTTTACAGTATGGAGCCAGCATCTAATGGTCAGGGGAGAAACTTAACCTTTAAAAACAATTAATTAAAAATAAATAAATAAATAATTAAAAAATAATAAATAGATAAAATACTCTTGAAGAAAAAATGTCTGTTGTCTAATCACTGTTAGTAAAAGACTTATTGAAAAAATATGAACACATCAACTTAGGTAGTTAACTACCTAAATTGAAATTTGAATAGTAAATTGATTTAACTTGGCTCTTTAATTGAACTCTGATAAACCCCATGACTGAATAACAAAAGATCCATGTAAGTGTTAGTTTAACCATGATCATGATCCATATGTGTACAAACCTCCTTCCATGGTGCGTGCTGTGGTCCACCCTGATGTGACACTTCCTGCCATATTGCTGCTCACGACTCTCATCTGATAGGTGGAAAATGGCTGCAGATTTCCAACAATGGTAGTGCTCTCAAGGGGTGAGACTGTGCTCCTGTTGGTTAGCTGTGCTCCTGAAGAAACACTTGGATCCAACCAACCAGCGCTGAGAAACACTCTCTTCTCAACAGCAGGGGTTGAAGGGTTTTGAAGGTCCATTGGTCCACGTAGAAAGACTTCATACCTTGTTATAACACCTGTTATAAGAAGGTGTTTAAAAAAAAATAAGAGGGTGTGTGCAAAAGATTAGTACTGATGACTACAACAAAACTATAATAACAGTTATTTCTGAAATTAAATAAGAGATGCAACAGTTGCAGCTATGGGAATTGTTAGGGAAACACTGCACTAGTTTTATTTTGTTTATTCTAGCTTTTTTATTGAATTAAAAGTGCCAATTCAGCCTGTTTATGATTAACAAGTCAAAGCATCAAGTGTGTATTAGAAACTGCAACCCTGCTTAATACTCATCCATATTGGCAACAGGATGCTAACATTTTCTTTAATACAGTTATGTTATTTTGAGGAAAATCTAACACCATGAATAATGAGAAAGCCCTGGCCAGTATTTCGCCCTGTAGTAGAAAACAGGCTAATAATGACCAAGTCCCGGCTAGTCCTGTTTAGTCTAATGTCACAATGTCTCATGCTCTAAACCACTTGTAATTTAGAAAATGACAGAGCTGGTTTAGGATAAGGAAAGAGAATGCAGCACCAAAATACAATAAGGGATGTACAGACCCACAATGGAATACATGAGTGTCCAAATACTGTTATAAAACACAAATAAAATAATATAGAGGCTAAACGTGGAACCTCTCTTTACACAGCCCTCTCATTATTCTTTTAATTTCCTTTACACCAATGTCGTTATACCTTACACTCATCACCTTCTTTTCAAGGTTGTCTACTCCCTTTCTCACCTTTCTAATATCAAAAAGTTTGCCACAACATTCATTGAATACTTATGGCTGTAAACTACATTTATGCCAAAAAAATATTCTTGGAAACTTTACTGAACTATTGACAATCTTTTCTACCTCTCTACTAAATACAGTTCATATGTGTTCATCTAAAAGTCTGTACAACACCAGCAACCACTGATAATGGTATATTAAAGATATATGTATTATTTCTGCATCAAAGTCTAAAAAAACAACTACATCTATGTTGTATATTTGTTTTTGTTGTGTGCTTCCATTGTCCCAAAAGTTTCTAACAATCTTCAAACCCAGAAATATCTGTAATTTGAATCAATGACACAGAGCATGTCATTTGGTTGCCTGTCAGTGGTGTTACATAACCTTTAACCCCTCTAGTATATCTAACATTCAGCAAAACATGGGAAATGCCTATCACAGAATTTTACTCAGTAACAGAAATGCAGCATTTTTAAATTAATTACATGCCAATCTGCAACACAGTAATACATTGTTTAACAGCTAAACGTAACATGAAAAAAACTTGAGTAAACAAACTTGTCAGTGAACAGATACATTTTTTTTTTTAACAGAAAAACTAAAAAATAGTTTTTTAACAATAAAATTCCCATGACCCCATGCTACTTATGACGTATGTCATCAAAAAGTCTATTTTTGATTGAGAGACCCCTGGTTACATATGTAATTACATATGTACTTTAATCACTGTTTGTAGTTGAGACTACCATCTCAGCTGAATCAAGACAAATTATAGGGCTGGCCAAGACAAGGAACAAACCCAGATCAAGAAAGGTGAGGTGTACAGGAGAGGACTGAGATTAAAGTTGAGTCCAGTTGAGCGCTACGTACGTACATCAACCATTCTTTAAACAATAAAACGGAAGAAGAGAGAACATCAAGGAAAAAGACACAGAGTAACCCATTTAAAAAAATCTTAGTATGACATTGGGAGAAAGATTAACAGAGAGAGAAAAGAATTGAGAGACACAGAAAGAGAAACCCAGGTTACAGGGCTTTGTACGACACAGAGCCTTAGAGCCATTACAAAGCTCTCTGGATTTACCAAAGGCAGTTCCAGTTCAGTGCATATTTCTGTGTGTGTGTGTATGTGTGTGTGTGTATGGGGGGGATATTATCCTACTGTATTATTTATTCTGACATGGACATAATATATTTGTAATGTCATGCAATAGTAATGTACTCCTAATAAACAAAAATACATGTGTGCATATGTGTACAGTTGTACAGTGTATTTTGTGCATGATTTTCTGTAATTCCACATGATGTATGTTTGGGGTCCTACCATTTGGCTGACTGGGGGGCTCCCAAGAAGCTCGCAGTGTATGTGGTCCTGTAGCAGTGACTCTGGGTGGGGGTTGGTTTTGTGGGGGAGCAGAGGCTGTCAGAAAAGACAGTGGTGGGGTAGAGGTGCATCCCCCAGAAGAGCACGCCTGTAGACAAGGTTAGGATTCTGTCATTTTCATTTCGTAGACTGTAAATGCTGAAAATATGCATAGGTTGTGGCTCAAGCGTAATTGCTATATCCTTTTGAAAATATTTTATTGGGAATTAGGGTATAGTATATATAGTATAGTACAGTATATGATATAATGTATATATAAATATATATACACACACACACACAGTATATATACTACACACACACACACACAGTATATATACTATACACATATATATATATATATATATATATATATATATATATATATATATATATCTACACACACGTATATATATATATATATATACACACATAAATATATATATATATATATATATATATAATATATATATATATATATATATCCAGAAATGCTGAGGCTCTGGGTGTGGAGGGGCTGTCTTGGTTGACACGCCTCTTCAACATTGCGTGGAAGTCTGGGACAGTGCCGAAGGAGTGGCAGACTGGGGTGGTGGTTCCCCTCTTCAAAAAGGGGACCAGAGGGTGTGTGCCAATTACAGGGTACACACTTCTCAGCCTCCCTGGTAAAGTCTACTCCAAGGTGCTGGAAAGGAGGGTTCGGCCGATAGTCGAACCTCTGATTGAAGAGGAACAATGCGGATTCCGTCCTGGTCGTGGAACAACGGACCAGATCTTTACTCTCGCAAGGATCCTGGAGGGAGCCTGGGAGTATGCCCAACCAGTCTACATGTGTTTTGTGGATCGGAGAAGGCGTATGACCGGGTCCCCCGGGAGAAACTGTGGGAGGTGCTGCGGGAGTATGGAGTGAGGGGTCCCTTCTTAGGGCCATCCAATCTCTGTATGACCAAAACGAGAGCTGTGTCCGGGTTCTCGGCAGTAAGTCGGACTCGTTCCAGGTGAGGGTTGGCCTCCGCCAGGGCTGCGCTTTGTCACCAATCCTGTTTATAATATTTATGGACAGGATATCGAGGCGTAGTCGGGGCAGGGAGGGGTTGCAGTTCGGTGGGCTTAGGATCTCATCGCTGCTTTTTGCAGATGATGTGGTCCTGTTGGCATCATCGGTCTGTGACCTTCAGCACTCTCTGGATCGGTTCGCAGCCGAGTGTGAAGCGGCTGGGATGAGGATCAGCACCTCTAAATCTGAGGCCATGGTTCTCAGCAGGAAACCGATGGAGTGCTTTCTTCGGGTAGGGAGTGAGTCCTTACCCCAAGTGAAGGAGTTTAAGTACCTTGGGGTCTTGTTCGCGAGTGAGGGGACCACGGAGCGTGAGATTGGTCGGAGAATCGGAGCAGCTGGTGCGGTATTACATTCTGTTTATCGCACCGTTGTGACGAAAAGAGAGCTGAGCCAGAAGGCAAAGCTCTCGATCTACCGGGCAATTTTCGTTCCTACCCTCACCTATGGTCATGAAGGCTGGGTCATGACCGAAAGAACGAGATCCAGGGTACAAGCGGCCGAAATGGGTTTCCTCAGGAGGGTGGCTGGCGTCTCCCTTAGAGATAGGGTGAGAAGCACAGTCATCCGAGAGGAGCTCGGAGTAGAGCCGCTGCTCCTTCGCGTTGAAAGGAGCCAGTTGAGGTGGTTCGGGCATCTGGTAAGGATGCCTCCTGGGCGCCTCCCTAGGGAGGTGTTCCAGGCACGTCCAGCTGGGAGGAGGCCCCGGGGAAGACCTAGGACTAGGTGGAGAGATTATATCTCCAACCTGGCCTGGGAACGCCTCGGGATCCCCCAGTCGGAGCTGGTTGATGTGGCTCGAGAAAGGGAAGTTTGGGGCCCCCTACTGGAGCTGCTGCCCCCGCGACCCGACACCGGATAAGCGGTCGAAGATGGATGGATGGATGGATATATATGTATATATATGTATATATATATATATAATTATATATATATATATATATATATATATACACACACACACACACACAGTAAATATACAGTATATATAAATATACTGTATAATAATAATAATAATAACTTTATTTATATAGTGCCTTTAAAAATTAAACAAAGTTTACAAAGTGCTTTAACAGATAAGCAAGGCAAAAGGTCAGTAAACAGCTAAACAGTTGGGCCAAAAAAGAAAAAACAAGGTAATGAGATGACAACATACGCAGTATTTATAGAATAGAGATCAATAGCAATAACAGTTTAATTTCGTATAGGCTTCCCTCTCTAAGAGCTGACACAATTGGGTTCATCCCTTCGTGCATGCACCCTTGCATCCAGCACGGGCCCCAACTACGTCAACCAATGCTGTATATAATATGAGCTGACCCGTTGTTTGTTTCCCTATATTTATTCAAGCTAGCAGTATGAAGACCTCTACTTCCAGCGGTGTTCACCTCTGTACCAGCTGCCGGACCGTCTCCATCCTGCCGTCGGATCCCCACCCCCGCTGCAAGTCCTGCCACGTGCCGCTTACGCTGGCCTGGCACTCACCCATGATGCCTCCTGCCAGCTCTGCGCCCGCCTGCCATCTAAAGAGCTTACGGCAGGCGGCAGCCTTTCTGGCTTGTCAGGTTATCAAGTTGGGGAATGGCAGCTGGGATGAGAAGAGCTCTCGGTTACTGTGGCAATAAACAACATGCAAACCCTCGCTGCTCTCTTTCTCCCTGCAGACAGCGGGAGTAAGCACCCACTCTCTACGAGCGGCGCTGTCCAGACACCCTTCTCACCCCGGCTATGCCAGCGGCGACCCAGTGGCTGCTCCCAACCGACACGGAGGTGACCGGCCACCAGAACCCTACCATGGGCTGGACAACACAATCGTACGTCTTGCTCAGCAGCAAAATGGGCTCCGCGTTACCTGCTGACCATGTCTATAAACAGATATGCGTGCGCCCGCTCTCAGAGCACAGCGCAGCATGAATAGCCTGACACATATGAACTTATGGACGTCAATGCTAATAACACACTCCAGTTCGCCCACCTCGTTTGGGGATGTGTCGGAGACAACCGTGTCATCTCAGACAGAGACAGACGCCATAATGTCAGAGCTAAAGGAGCGCAAATACTGAGCTTCACCATAGACTGGCAAAAGGGTTCCCTGGTCCCCGCACAATCAATAGTTTATCTGGGCATGGACATAAACTTCATCGTCACGAGAACCAGGCTGTCAGTGCCAAGACAAGACGCACTGATCCCTCTGCTGCCCCGCACTATGCCACCACACGTGGAAAATCCAGAGGTGGTTTCATCGCCACTGCCTCGATCTCATTCACCATAAGGGCCAAATCTCACTATGCAGACAGCGGGAATGAGCGTCCACTCTCTATGAGAGGCACCGTTCAGACATTGCCCCACTCCCCCCAGTGTATTTTAAGGGGTCATGGGGACAGATACTTGCTGCACGCTCTTTCACCCCCCCAATGGGACCTAACCCGAGCTCTGAGGAAGCCTCCTTTCAAGCCTGGCACAAGCCTCTGTCAGTCATGATGCAATTTCTAACCAATCATGCATGCCTATATTCATGAAATAATTAGCCATTGCATGTGTGTTCTGACTGCTATCTTCACCCCTTGGGAGCGCGGGGAGAAAAACGGGTGTCCCATAACTTATCATGTCAAATCATGACAAATTTTTCCACTAATAATGCACACCTGCAATCACAACCTGGGCCTTGCAACCAGTTAGGCTTTATCTGGTACAATCCCCTGTCAGTGCAATGGGGGAATAGTTAGTCTATGTTCTGCTTGTAGGCCCTGTCGCAGGTGGCATTGACTGCATCAGCTTTGCCCTAACCCAATAGCGTCAGCTCTTAGAGGACGAAGCCTATATGAAATAGAAAAATAGTTACGAATTGTAACTCCAGATTCTATGAGTATAGGCATAGCCCTCTAAGATCCGGGCCACCTGCTCCTCTATCATTGGCTGAAAAAAAATGCTGATGTTGGGAAACGAACAACAGGTCCGCTCATATTATATACAGCATTGGTGGACGTAGTTGGGACCCGTGCTGGACACAAGGCCAGGAAAGAAAATGTTCACAACTGCGCATGCGTCAGCTCTTAGAGGGCTATGTCTATACCCTTAGAATCTGGAGTTACAATTTGCACTTATCGATACAGATCCAAAGGAAGAATACAATGAGACAGTGAAAAGGAAATAAAAGAGTAAATGCCCCACCTACCTCCAGTATTACAGTGTATTGGGTGAAGGGCTTTAGACCGCTTGCCACAGCCTCTGTAGATAAGCCTGTGTAGTGAATGACAGGCTCTGCTCCACTAAACTCCATGGATGATAAGACAAACCTGTGGGAGACAAAAAAACGGTGATAATCAATTCCACTTTTCTTAATTTTTCATGCCAATAGGTCACATGTTTTTGTAATCTGGCTCCTGTAAAAACTAGTGCTGGGATGTCACAGAGGCGAGAAGATTTGTACCAAGTAAACTGCAATGTCCCTGGTTTGAATAGTAGGCAGCAATTTAGAGGTCTACTTGACTGATCCTTTCCATTCATACATCTATCCTTGAAATCCACTTACATCCACCTTGTACAAATTGTAACTCCAGATTCTATGGGTATAGACATCTCTTAAATTGTCCATATTCTATCTTTGTACCCTGAGGTAAACTGGGTTTGAGACAAATGAAATGTTTTCCTTACCTCCTTCCCCAGCTTGACTATGCACCAACTGTGCATACTGTACTGCACATCCTTTGATTCTTCAGCACAGTATACGTTTTCCTACTCTTCCCTTCTGTTTACACAAGTCCTTCCCTTGGTTGCACTTTGCATCTGCCGTTCTATGTCTCTCTTCTCCTTTAATTATTATATCATGGGCTCAACCTAACTGAAGTTTTCCAAGTCCCCTTCTCCACAATTTCTTTTCACTGTCAGTAATCTCACTATGTTGCTTGAAGGGAATAACAATTCTGAATGTTTTGCAACGAATTATATCTTTAAGAAGGCTTCAATAGGTCACTCATCTGAGTTGGCTACGTTTAGCACATGTACCCTCAAGCTGTACTGTATTTAATTTGATCATGGCGATGTTTTCGGCAGTCAGCTTCAGTCAGAGCCACAACACAGACAACGGATAGAGCAACTGAAAATTGTTTCTTTGTTGAAAGACCCACTATTTGGATTGGACCTGAATCTGAATTTTGACTTCAGTCCAGGGTGCTCTCCCTCTCTAAACCTCCCCCTTCTTCCTTACCTTTCCACTGGGCCTGTATCATTTCGTGGTAGACTCCAGCTAAAGCTAGCGGTGGTTGGACCAGGTCGTCCCACAAGATGTAAATGGAGCTGTTCGGCTTCCGGCGGTGCGCTGAAAGTTTGGTATGAGGCTGATGCACTTATTGTTGCACCGGCCACATTAGCTGTTATAAGCCAGTAAGAGTAGTTGGTGTAGGGAAATAAACCAGTGTCTTCAAATGATTCAGGGCCTGAAAGAAAAGGGGGGAGAAGAAATAAATAAGGTGGGAAAGGAGTTGGGAAAACAATGTTTGTTTCATTTGTATTTGAAATAGCAAGAAGAAGATCAAAGTTGTTTGAAAACCTGTGCGGATACTTACTGAAAGGATAGTGACTGTGAATGCTGTTCACTGACTGTCCATCCCTGATGAGTGTGTAGTTGAGTCTGTTTGAGTTTGGGGAGTCAGGTGGATGCCAAAAGAGATGAATGGAAGAATAACTGAGAGCAAAACCTACTGGTGCCGGTTGTTGGGAGGGTGCTGCACAGGCAAGAGACAACAACAGTGAAAGAGATAAACAGTGATAGATACTGTATCAACTAAACAGATTAAATAATTAAATTTTTCCAGGGACAATATGTAACAATTAGAGTATGTTGCTTTTGTGTAAATGTGTCAATAGGGTCAACAAGATGTCAGCAAGGCCCCAAAAATCAGACTGCATAGAATTAGTTTTTACATCATTGATGTACTGAATCTTTGCTGATGCTTTGAAGAATAGTTCAACAATATATATATATATATATATATACAGTATATATATATATATATTATCTTAGCGCAAAGTCCGGAAACACAGGGTGAAACAGGGTGAAACAGCTAGCCTTTAAGCTAATGTGTGTGTGTGTGTGTGTGTGTGTGTGTGTGTGTGTGTGTGTTAGCATGTATAACAGACCTTTACTGCAGCCAAAGTGGCTCTCAGGGTCGAAATGACTCGCTCCAGGTTGACATATATCACACCGCTCTCCAGTTACTAGCGGCTTGCACACACAAACCCCTGAGTCTGGATGACATGAACTATTGACACTGCCCACCGGGTCACATGCACAAGGCTGGCATCTAGTCATGCAAAGAAACAGAAACACATTTTGTACAGTCCACAATTTTCATTCATGGCTACACCTAGGCGGTTGGAAACAAAATCAAAACACTAATCATAACCAGAACCTGTTAAGACACAGTTTAACAAGAAATTGTACGAAAAAGCATTTTGAAAAGTAAAAAAATGTATCTGCATTAGTGTGCAAATGCTTAAGGATAACTTGTGAAAGGGTATGTGTGTGCAAAAGGTGTTGGGTCTTCACCTTAACACTGTGAGGGAGACCCTCACTAGCACCCGTACCACACACTATCATCCCTTAGTTGTGAAACTAACTTAACAGAAAATGCATTCCCCTTCAGAGTTGTCAAAATCTGTGTGTGTGTGTGTGTGGGACACAGTTTATGTGTCTGGGTCACTAGTGTGGTGTTACTCTCACTGGGGCTGGGCAGCGGGTAATCATCCGGCCAGCCACCTCACACCTATACACACAGTCACATGCACACACTTACACAAATGCTTGTTGGACAAAGACACACACTACACTGACATAGAGAGTAACACTGATAAACCCTATTACTGTAACACACAGACACACAGACACACACACACCATGTGGGCTTCTTTCTAACACATATTCTACTCACATGCTCTGTCTCTCTCTCTGTCTCTCTCTCTCACACACACACCACTACACCTTCTTTATTGCTGTGTGAAAAGCCACAGCCTCTTAACGAGCCACAAATTTGTCCTGTCAACTGGTGCTCAAGCACACTCACGCGTGCACACACACACACACACACACTTACCCTCAAAAACACAAATACACACATGCCATACTGACTCGACCTTCACTCCATTCCCAAGGAGAAAGAAAACACCAACATCACACCAATTCTTTTTTCATCAGCCTGAAAGTACAGTAAGTGTGTGTTTCTGTTTGTGTGCATTTAGTGAGATATAGCATGTTAATACAAACAATACAAACAAGAATTAAACCGTGACATTCAGTAAATTGTTTTAAAATTAACATCAAATGGTCACAAAAATATCATATCATGTAAAACTTTGGATATTACTTTCTAAATGTTTTGGTCCCAATAACACAAAGTGCATGTTATTCTAGGTTTAAGAGTATTAGAATATTACATATGTAATCCCTTGTAATAAAATTATCTGTTTAAGTGAATGTGTGTATGTGCCAATATCTAATCCCTACAGACAGAATTATCATCATATTTCCCTGTGATGAAGTTAACAGTCGTCAGCATTTCTCTGACCCGGTTCTCTGTGGAGACACTTAGAGACACAGGACTACAACATCAGCTAACAGCCCACACATCAATTTGTGTGTGTTTGTGTGTGCGCGTGTGTGAATTAATTTGTGTGAAGCCTATTGATTGAACATTACTTAATGCTATTTAGATGAAAAAATCCTCATTATGGAGTGACTGGGCACAAGAAAAACATTCAGCAGTAATAACATTTTGACTTTATTTGTCAAATAAGACAGAAAAAAGTGAAGGAAGGAACAATGACAGACATATTATATATATATATAAACCCCCCAAAAAATACATATATACATACAATACACTATATATACACAGTCTATATTTTATATATATAGAGAGAGAGAGAGAGAGGAGAGAGAGAGAGAGAGAGAGAGAGAGAGAGAGAGAGAGAGAGAGAAAGAGAAAGAGAGACAAGATCTGTGCTTCTGACCATCTTTCCCATCTTTCTCTTTTTCTTTATCACTGTAACTTTCCATGTTAGTACATCCCCCATCCATATTTTTTCTCTCATATTCTAATTACTCCACTATTTCCTTCCCAGTGCTTTCTCTCCTAATCTCTTTGTAAAGTAAACTCTTAATCACTCTGTTGTTTTTTCCATCGTTTCATCTCTTTCTGCTGTGAGGAGATCCAGCCACAGCCTGAACACAGGGGAATGCAGCTATCAGGCAAGGTCAGCTTTCACACACACACACACACACACACACACACACACACACACATACACATACACATACACATACACATACACATACACATACACACACACACACACACACACTAATCAAACAGTTTGTGGATCATCTATCTGCTATGACACCCTGTTGAGAGGAAAGTAGGTATGTGTGCATACCAGTAGTGCACAGGGTGTAACATGTACATTTACATTTGTGTATGTGTGTTTTAAGTTGTGTGTGTGGCGCTGTGTGTGAGATAGCCTGCAGGTAGAGACATGAGCGGTAAAGGTCAAAGTAGCTCTTAACTCATGTAAGTCATATGTCTGCCAACTACTCAGTAAACTGTCCTCACAGAGACGGCACCTGCTGGTGTGTGTGTGCACTCGTAGGTGGAGCTGCGCATGTGTTTGTGTATGCGGTGTAAGTGGTGCAATTAATGGATAAAAGCTTTACAGGATGCAAGCAGATTTGGTGTGTGTGTGTGTGTGTTTATTTGACTTAAGGTGAGCTACCTGCCCAGGCCAGGGTTGAATCCAAAGAACATCTCACGACACTGGTCACAGCGTCGCCCTCCCACTGACGGATGGGCGCACACACACTGTCCAGTCTGGCTCTCACAACCACGCTGTGATGCTCCCATTGGATGGCAGTCACACTCTGCACACATACTCTGATCTGGAGAGAGGTAGTAGCCTGGAAAGAGACAAAAATAAAATTTAAATTTAATAAAATATTAAGAATTGCATATTATGAATCTTATGATCTGTTACTTTATTACAGTTTTACAACTGCTTCCCAAAGTCCAACAGGAAGTCACTCATTTTCCTTTTCCAAACACAACAAATCAAAATGCTGCACTTATTCACCAGGTCACACACCCATTACTCACATGTGCTAACACTAATTGCTTAACTGATCAGTAACAAACCACTGCTTAGCATCGACCACTGTAAACATGAATGCAATGTTAAAACAGAAAACCATTGCATTAGTGTTTACAGTGTACTTTTCAACTCTTCTCAGCAGATTACTAGAACACTGTGTGGAAATGTAGATCCTATGAAAGACCAAAAGGCTTTACATCTAGAGCAACAGTGTGTACATGCTATATACAAAAATGTACTATACTGAAAAATATGTTTTCCATTTAATGTAAATGCTTAATTTTGAAATGTGTTTATGTCATTTTGAATGCAGTGTGTCATTTTGAAGGAGATATGAGGGTTTGTTTGTGCAGTTTTGGGAATAGACAGTTTTGAAAACATGTTTAAGCAGTTGTAAAAAAACGTTGTCTGCCTACAAGTGTATTTTTGTTTAATAGTTTCTTCCTTTGTATTTTCCCTCCTTTAGATATTGCCTTTATTTTCTACAACTCTGAAATCGAATCCGCATGATGATTTATGAAATCACAACTCAAACTGGTACAAGCCTGAGACAACCGTTTTATGTCCCTCCTAATAAGCATAATGGAGTGTTGTTTGCCATTTATTTGTAATAAAATTGAACACAAAGCCAATAAGTGTGTGTAAAGTGGTTTCATTAAGCACACCAGGTACTAAAGTGTAAATCAATTCAGTTTATTTTTCTCAACGCTAATAGCAGCTATTAGACAAATTAGATATTTAGCCACCTTGTCAGGGAATTTGCAATGGCAGGTGTAGAGTCCCATGAAATGAACTGGCAGTTTAGAAAATTAGGTGTATTTGTGAGATAATACTGATTATCTTGTGTCCTCTCTTTTTAACATCCATCCATCAGTACATTCATTCACAACTTGAGTTACAGTAAACCTGACTATGCTGTTGGTCCTTCTCCATTACTGACACAAAATAACATCTGTTACCTCTTGTCCCATATGACACATATCAATACACACACAAATTTATGAGGTAATGCACACACAAAAATCAAAGTAAGATGAGTAAAGAGAAGTGGCGCTGTTGAGACCTGGCACAAACAGGACAATCACTTAGTAGAAATCTGGCAGAAAAGCACACACCAACAACACACACACACACACACACACACACACACACACACACACACACACCACCACACCACACACACACACACACACACACACACACACACAAAGTACAAACCCTAAAGCATTTTTCCTCAGAATCTTTTTTATTTTTTGGTAGTCTGACCTTTGGGATTTACCTTTCTACTCATTTTATTTATCCAATGACATTCCTTTTTGTTCTATAAATTGTACATCCCTTTAATTATTCCAAACACACTCACCAGTTCGACAGCTACTGCAGTCCTTTCCATAGCGTGTAGGAACACAAACACACTGCCCTGTGGTGCTGTCACATACTGACCCCGTCACTGTCCCTCTGAGGTCACAAATACAAGGTACACAGCCCTGGGACAATCCCTCTAATAGGACACAAAACAACATAAGAATAGATTTAGACTTTTTCTCCCAAACTGTTGCTACTTATTCAAGAACACTAAAACTTGTCCTCAACAAAAAGTCCTTAGATGAGATAAAGAGAATACATTAGTTACATAACAATCGTTTTATTCCAATTACAATAACTATGCTGTATTTCAACTGACTGTACTTATCAAACTTTATAGAGCAATTTCTTAAAGTTTCTGAACAACTTGGTAAACAGTGTTGGACTCAACTAAAAGACAGGAACTAAACTTGGGTGCGATGTTGGCTTAAGCTCTGTGTTTTCTTACTCTGGACGAGTAAACTCCTGTTGTAGTAGTTATGGGCACAGCTGGTACACTGTGCTCCCTCAGCCCCTTCTCGGCATAGACACTGTCCAGTCCACATATCACATACACCCTCTGGCACAGTGCCCTGAATGTCACATGCACACGGCAGACAGCCCAGGGAGTTTCGCTGCTCCAGGGTGTGGTAACCACGACGGCAAGAGTCACAGCGACGGCCTTCCACATGTTCCTAAAAAAAAAGGAGGAGGAAGAAGGGACAGAATGTATAGAGTACAAAATGAAGGAAGTGTTTGTCCTTTATTTAACCAGAAAGGACCCATTGAGATACAATATTGTTTCAGCCAGGTAGTCCTGCTCAATCACCTGTAGCGTACTTACCAACATCATTTTTTCCTGCTTTTGTCTGCTTATAAACCAAAACCAAACTACTAAACTAGGTGGCTTGTACTATTTTTTAACTTCAGTTGATAAAAGGTTTTGTTTGTAAAATGTTTAGAATCTCTTATAAGAGGCTCACCTTCAGCCATGCACACTCATATTCTCATCATATATTTTGCCAGAATTTTGTTCACTGGCCAGAGTCCACCAGGGCCAGTGCAAGCTGGAGGGGAGAGGTGGTGTTGCTTTTTCCAATATGAGATGACTTGCTGATTGTTTAACAAAGCCATTTTGGCAAAGGTTCTTATGGCTGACATTATAGCAAGTAAAACTAAAAAGTCAAAAGAAAATGTATATGTGGTAACTTGCCTTACACACACACTGTCCTGTGTGAGGATCACAGTCTGTCCCAGGTATTGTCCCTTTTTGTGAGCAGTTGCAGCTGACACAGGATCCCTCCAGTCTTAAACCATATGAACCCCTGCCACAAGAGTCACAGCGCTGCCCCCCCACCCCGTGCTTGCACTCACACTGTCCCCCCTCAGGCTCACAGAACGGGCTGAGGGAACCCAGGGGGTCACAGTCACACGGGACACAGCCGTCATGGTGGGAGAGGTTCCAATACCCAAACTCACAGCGGTCACAAGAAAGACCTGGAAAGAAAGCATGAGAATGAGAGAGAGAGAAAGAGAGAGAGAGAGAGAGAGACAGAGAGGCATTTAAAATAATGTTGAGGTAAGGACAGAGTGGGACCTGCTGAGAGAACAAGAAAGAAAATAGAAATGAAAAAAAAATTTAAAAAATTGATGCTTGCTTGTTCCCCAACTAGCGTTTAGCCTGACTCTGGTTGCAGGTGTGTGTGTGTGTGTGTGTGTGTGTGTGTGTGTGTGTGTGCGTGCGTGCGTGCGTGCGTGCGTGCGTGCATACGTTTGAGTGAGTAAGTGAGAGGGAGCGAGAGAAATGGTGGGTGAGTGTATAAAACTGCCATCATTAGGGCCAGGCCCTCTACATATGATGGATCACTCACCTAAGGCCAAACACTTAATTTCACTAGCGAGAAAATAAATAAATTAAGTACAACAAGAAAAGGATGGAGGAAAAGAAAAAAAGGAGATGGAGAGATGGAAAGAGGAAAAGAAAAACAATACGAATACTGAATTACCATTTGGTGTGGTGCTTTAAAGTACTTAAAGAAGAACAATAAATTGCTGCTTGTTGCCAAATCATCTTTTAGAATTATTTGTTTTCACAAGATTTGGTTTTGTACAAAAAAAAAAAATCAAAGACATTTTGGAAGGCAAAAATGCAGGTTTATATTTTTACAAGTGTGAACATTTAAGGCCTTCTTTAGTTAACATCTCACAACATTTTGAATGCCAGCAGGAGCTATGCAGTAAAGAAAGTGAAATTAACTGATTTACAGTTTTACTTCAGTTATTCGCCTTTATGCATTTATTTATTTATTTATCTTAAATGTAGGTCTGTCAGCTCAGCATTTTATTCATTGTGCCTTTGAGGAAACTTATTTCTTAAAATATTTTTTTTTCTGTTTATAATTATTGTATAATAACAAACACCAAAACTGAACATAGATACTGTGGGAGATTTTATGGCTACAGCAGCAGTGCCAGGCTGAAAGGCTAGTTAAACAATGATATGCAGTGTGAGCGAGCAGGGCCTATTTGAATATGCCATACGTATTCCATGACAGGCAATCTGCCCCTAAATGGATGCCTGGGGGCAACGCAGGCACCAGAGCCGTTTATGAGGGAGCGTGTGTCCGTATGAGGGTGGGTGAAAGTGTGCATGTGCGCATATACATACATGATAGCGTATCTGTACATCTGTGTTAGCGCAAATGACAAAGTATGTGTATGTCGGTGTGAGTGTATCCTACTCAGTGTGCAGCAGACACTTGGCATTTCCCCTGCCCACTTTAATGATTTTATAGATATGAATGTATTTCTCTCCATAGATTATATTTCATAATAGTGCAGTGAAGAAACGTCTGTAAGCATGTGTGTGCGTTAAAGTGTGCGTGCATGTTTGAGGGTGCTGATGATACTGTAAATATGCAGGCTGACAGAATGATGCTTACAACCCTAACAATGCTGTGATGTATTGTATTCTGTAATTTCTGTTCCCAATAAAACTACATAGTTTATGAACAACTCCACACCTATCATAAAAAGTAATTATATTTTCTATTTACACTTTAGACATTGAGCTAAAGAAGTTGGAATTTGCAAAACATTTCCGCGGCTAAATGTAGTCTTAAATTGGGATATTCAAGCACTAGGTCCAACAAATACAGTAACAGAAACAACTGAGAAGATTAGACATGAGAAAAGGTAAGGAAAAAAAGTCACAAGACAATAAAAAGGAAAGAAAAGTGAGAACATTAGAAAAAAGAATGTGTTAGAAGATATAAGATCAGGACAAAAAAGAAGGTAATTTTGTGTTGGGGTTTACATGTGTGCACACGTGCATATGACTGTGTGTTTTTTTCAGGACATGGCCCAGCCCTTTTATCAGTAGCCAGCTGGTTAACAGGCTCATGCATCACCATTTCAAACACTATTATGTACACACTGCACTCTGGCACCTTGTTATGAATGTGCGTGTGTGTCTGCATGTGTGTATCTGTGTCTATGTGCACACATTTTAATTCCGTCCTTCTGAAGCGTGCTTGCCATTGCTCTACTCAAAGTATCAGCTTGGCGGTAATAAATTGCCATAATCAAATCTCATTTCTGAAAAATACCTGTGGGAGCAACCAAACAAACAAGGACAGAAAAAAACGAAAGTGGGTCTTGTAAGAAGGAGTGTGAAAAATACAAGGGGCCGCAGCCGTTTGTTTTAATCAACTTGGCATTGAATTAGAGAATTAAATACCAGCTTAGTCCTTGATGGCATGTATGTGCAGAGACACACACGCAAACACACCACACACACACACACACACACACACTCACCCCCCCCCCCCCACACACACACACACATATTTAGGCACACCACGCAAAGAAACTCTTATAATCATACAAAACATACAGTCAGGCAAAGACAAAAGTACACAAACATACGGTTGCATCCAGGCACTTCCTCTGACATATACATAAACAGATACTCTTACACACATTTACACATTTAAGTTCACATACACATGCCCGCACTCACATGCACAACCATGGGCCCTTGATAGCGAGGCTTAGCAATAACCATGATGCGTTGAGTTGAGGAGCGCTGGCCGGTTTTGCATTTCATACGAGCTTGCTCTTCAAAGGCACACAGGGGAGAGAGTGAAACCATTTATCACAAAGAGAAGCACCCCCCCAGCAGAAAAGCCTGTTTATTCTGGCTGGCAAAACACTTTGGGCTATGGATGTGTGTGTTTTTTCGCCTGTGTGTATGCACATGACTGGTTTGCTGTGTGCACCCAGTATACCCACTTTTGTTTTTGTGTGCACCCCAACGAGCAGCTGTGCCTATGTACTAATTTAGACACCATTACTGGACAATTAAACAGAGTAACCATTATTAACAAAGTACTTGGGGACATTTTGTAAGAGAAACTATTTTAGGGAGCAGACATTTTGGAGTTGAGAGGCACGCTGCTCTGGTAATATACCAAGGATTAAAGAGATTCATCATATTGCCCTTAAATTACTTTTATCTTTTCCTTATCCTTATAATTACACCCTCACTCACAATGAGGTTGCTTGGCTTGTATGGGCGGGGCCTAGGGTGATGCCTTTAACTTTCATTGTGTTATACTGTCTTTAAAAAGTTTCTCGGCTGCAGGTAACAAGAAGTAGTTCTAACACACGATCGTCTCTGAAAAATGCTGTGCAAAAGCATTAACATCCTCCCCATCAAAAATGTCATCAAAATGAAACTTAAAAAAAAAAATCTCAGAAAGAAAAAATCATAGTTTTTACCTGTGACATGGGGTTTACACTGGCACAGTCCAGTGTCCTGGTTACAGCTGGGAACTCCTTCTGTTGAGTTGCTAATGATGCCAATGTCACTGCAGTTACAGCGGGTGCAGCCATTTGGATTTGAGGCTTTAAGACCATACCAACCAGGCAGACACTTTGCACACTGACGTCCAGTTACTGCAACCTTACATTGACACTGACCTCCTACCTATAGGTGAGAAAGAGAGGAAGAGAGGGACAGGCAAGGGAAAGTAAACTTTTTAAAGTTTTAAACTGACTTGAATCATCAGCACTGAAATTGCAAGGGTTTCACTGGTCATCAACAATTTTGCTGTTTGTACCTGGGCACACTCCATGCTGCTGTTGACTGTTCCATCAGTGTTACAGTTGCAAGGCTGACACAAATCGACGGAAGTGGGATCAGATTCCTCCAGCCTGAAAAACCCTCTTATACACAGCTCGCAGTTTGTACCTGAGAGACAGAAACCAGGTGGGACAGAGAGCAAGAAAGTCAAAGGAACAGGTAGAAGCCTTGTAGGGATCAAGAGAGATGTCCATGTCAAAGTCAAGGTTTTGACTATATTTGTCTCATTGGGAAAATGGTTTTGCAGCACCATGAAAAAGTGACACAACTTAAGATCTTGTAATGATAGAAGTAACATCTAAAAGGCTTATGACATCTCATAAGGGTGTGAATCACCAGAGGCCTTACAATACGAACTCGTCACAATACTTATGTCAAAATACGATATTATTGCGATTTTAACTATATTGCAATATTCTGCAATGTACTGCAATTTTATAATCTAAAAAATAAAGTATTTGTTTGTTTGTTCATCTCCCTTCAATTTTATTGCTGCAAAATGGGATTGTCAAGACGACAAACTGACCAACACATATACTAAAAGATTGATCCAGTATGACCACGGGAAATATTGTGATACCAGGCTACATAGATTTTTTGCCCCACCCCTAACATATTGTCTGTAATTGTTTCAAAGTGCTTTAACATTAAGGTTAATTAAGAAACATAAAAGCCATTTTTAAATGACATTTAATTAGTTCTTATAAAATGTGAAAAGAAAATTGGCTAACTTATGCTGCTAAAACTCCACCTGTGGTGTTGTGAATGCAGTTGTCACAGACGCCTCCTCCTCCTCGATAGTGCTCATCCGGCTGCTCATCAGCTCCAACATCGTAATGACAGGAGAGGGCGTGGCCGTGACACTGACAAGACCGGCAGTTCATAGGCTGGAGCTGGTCACCTGACCTGAATGGCTTGTCATTGTAGAGGGGCGCACAACGCTGGCACTGTTGAAAACAGACACATACTGTATATAAACATAAATGTATTTATTTGTACTATGATCTAGCATTATGTTAGGATATTTGTTGTTAGTGCTTACTCATTTACTAAACAGCTTGCAGCGAAAGTTTCTGAAGTAATCAGACCTAGTCATAACTCTAATGAATCCAATCACGGATGCAAGTTTACATATATACACACTTATTATATAAATGAATCAAATGAATTAGTGCATTAGTGGTAAAAAAACAAAACATCCTTTGACAAGAGATGAGTAATGTAAACAATTTGTATTATGCAAAGGCATATAAAAAATGTCATAAACTGTACATTTGCTGAAAATAACAGAGTGCATAGAAAATGGTCTTGTGACAAGTAAAATGTTTGCTTTTATGGAACAAAGACAAAGAATGAGAAAGAGGGGAAAATAAAAGACAAAAAAAAAAAAAAAAAAAAAATCACTGGCCCGTGTAAACCTAAATCTAAGAGGGAGAAAGAAGAATACAGGCATAACTAATAGAAAGAGCCAGTGCAAAGCAAACACACACACACACACACACACACACACACACACACACACACACACAACACCACACAACACACACACCACACACAAATAGGGAAATCAAACAACTAATGAGGAGTGACTTGCAACAGCCAGGGCTCTCACATAGGCCCACTTTCATGTCAAAATAAACACGCCAAGGTGTGTGCTGGGTAGGAGGAAGGGAAAAAAGTAACATAAAAAATGCATTTTTCTGTAGCAGACAGCAGCAGCGGCCAGAAGCAGCAAGTAAAAGCCCTTTGATTTTGTTCACCAGTCAGTACAAATTATGGTGGACAAGGGGGGCATCAAATGACGGGATTAAAAATGTATTAAAAAACACAGGAGTTCTTCCCATGTGTGACACATGCAGACCCGCACTGGCCCCATTATGTATGACAGACAGAGGAGGGGTGAGAGGGGGAGGGGTAGAATGTAGATAGAAATAGGGGGAAAAGCTCCTATTTTGTATACGAGAGAAAAGGGGGAGGAGGTAGGGAATAATACAGGAAACTGATGTTAGCAGAAATGAGGAAGAACAATTTCCTTTGTGTTTTAAAGATTAAGACAGAAGGGACAGAAAGACAAAAAGCAGACCAAGAAAACAATCCCCAAGTGTGTGAGCAAGAGATGAGGAGCGGAAAAAGAAGAAGACAAAGAGAGATCAAAAATAAAATTAATGTCAGCATGTGAAGAAGACAAAAGACCCCATGTGTACTGCAGCTACAACACGACGAAGTCTCAGGACGAAACAAAAATGTATGCAACAGTTACCACATGTTCGGCTGTGAAAGATGCCCTGTGGAGTTATGTTAATATTTTCTCACCAAATACATTTTATCTATTTGTCCAACACATGTTTTGAATGCATTTAAATCATCATAATGCATTTGCAAGTTTGCAGTCATCTTCTTCACCGCCTTTCCTTGCTTTGCCAGCAGTCAGAATGTGTATCATGCCGCTGGTGTGCATGTGCGTCCACTACACAAACAAAGCAAGAACCCACTCATCAAACATTGCGTGCGTGTGTGCTGTCATAGTGCTACTAATGGTAATCATAACTCCACAAGTTATCTTCAACCTCTTCTAAGTCTTGTATTCTCAGTCTTGTACTGGTATGACTTTAAAAAAAACTAAATTTGGACAGAAAACATGTCACAGAGTGACTATATTTTTATAGATATAACTTTCAACATTCATGCACACCACATTAAAATAACAAAAAAACTTAAATACATTTAAGGGTATTTGCCATGTAATTAAATTAAACTTTTCTGGTTCTAAATTGCTGAGTCCTATCCTATCTCTGAATTATATTGCGGCAGTGGCCAAAATAATTCAAACAAAGAACATTTTAAAAACATTAAGGAAAAATCAACTTCTCATTTAAAAATTAAGAAGACAAATACACTTCCTCTCCAGTGAATGGATAAGATCTAAAGAGTATGCATATCTGTATATTTGTGTGTGCGTTTGTGTGTGTGAATCCAGAGCGCTGTTCCCTGTTGGGCGATTATGAACAGGATCTAATGAAGCAGCAGGAGATTCTCTGGAGACATGATGTGTGCGCGTGCGCGCACACCCACAAACACCACACACACCACCCACACACACACACACACACACACACACACACACACACACACCACACACAACACACACACACACACACACACACACACACACAACACACACCACCACACACACACACACACACACACACACACACAGAAAGAGTGTGTCTTGGGACATGTAATTGCACAGAAGTGCTGGGATGTTTGCATGTTACTGTTGTTCTATCTGTCTCTTGCTCGTCCGTCTGTTAAATCTATCTAATGTCACACAGACAGTATCTTCCCGCCTCTCTGTTTGTCCGTGCCGCTTTTCCCTTTTCTGCCCATCTGTCTTTGTTGGTGCCTGTATGTCTGTCTGTGGGTCTGTGTCCCAAAACGTTTCACATTTCAAAAGGTACTTTTCTTTCTGCACTTTGAACAGAAAGCTCTACATCTCACTCTTAGTCTCATCCGCTGGGGATGAGTTGAAGAGCAAGATGGAGAGCGTACTTCTCTCCCATATCTCCCTCCCTTTTCATTCATCTTTCGTCTCCTCTGCGCCTCCTCATTCTTCCCACCATTCCTTCCTCTTCTATCTCCTCTCCTCCTGAAAAACAAATCACTCTGTACATTTCTCTGGGCTTCCCACCTCTCATCTTCCTCACTTGCTTCCCCCGGTCTCTACCGTCCCCCAACTGCTTGTTCTCATAGCCATGGTGAATATGTGAGCAGGAAATATTACCATACCAAATGAAAGGGAGAGGATTTTTTCTTCCTTCTCTTTTCTTTTCATTCAACATTGCATTACCTTCCCTCTCTCCCAGCCTGCTAATTAGTCGAGGGACTGGTGTTTGGGAGTTAAAAGAAAACTGCACACGTTCATTCTCTGCTTCACACAAAAGGTTTTGATGGCACTCCATCATCTGCACACAGTACCAGCAGCAAAAAAGGGCAGTGCATACTATAGATTGAGTGTATATGGTTTTAATTATTTTGGCTTTTGTCTTTGTGAAAATGGCCAGTCCTCTATACCATAATTCTGTAGTTAAGAAGAACATTAGAAAATTGAGTTATTCACTTTGTTCTGCTGATGACTTGGCCCCTCAGTCAGGACCCCGACAGTCTGACTTTTGACTCCTTAAACATTTGTCACACACACACACACACACACACACACACACACACACACACACACACACACACACACACTTCCTTGTAGACCGCCTACTAAATATCTCTTTGCAAGTCTAGTTCAAGGCATAAAAAAATGAACGTGTGTTTCTGTGTGGTGTACTGCAGAGTAAAGGATAAAATCTTATTTTCACTCTGAATGGTTCAACAAAACCTGCTGAGTGAGGAGCCTTCTCTAATGGATATGTGGACATTCAGATGGCATGTCACAAGCATCTATATGTGTCCGTGCATGCGTGAGTGTGTGTGTGCGTGTTAATCTGCTGGGGCAACTCATTTTATCCTAAATGCCATGACCAATTTCACGCTCTCACTGGAAAGGTCGTACCACTGCCGTGTGTGTGTGAGAGCATGTTTGTGTGTACATGCCCGTTGTGTTTATCTGAAGTTAACCCGGTTAACCCCATCGTAGGTGAAAATCTGCTGCTGAGGCAAACTTTAGCAACAGAGATCCTAGAGAAGGCTACTTAACGTCACTAGCCATCAATATCTATGACACACACACAGATGAAAACACAGAAACACACACACAGATTCCATTTCAGAATGTATCTACAATATATATAAACACCATACAAAAATTCTTGTAACAACTCGCATAATCACATGAACACACAAACACGCTGAAATTCACACAATGTTCGATCATGTCACGTCCAGAGTCAATTCAGCCTCCAGCTGCACACAGCCTGGGTAACTAGCCCTAATGCCTTTAGATGTGGACCAAGAAACACACAAGCTGGCTTACAGAAAGGTAGTGTGGATTGCTTTTGCATCTTACCAAGATGATATATTTTTTACTTCTACTGTATAACACCAATATCGGACAACACTGAATCCCCAAAAAATGCTATTCTGAACCGTCAAATGACAGAAAATAGAGCGTGTGACGTGATATACAATACAATTTATGATATAGCTTTCAGACATGACTGAATCCATCAGCTGTGGAGAGACGTACAGAGACAGGGTGACAGAATGAGAGATCAACTCTGACACAGAGTGCACATAAGAAAGACTCAAAAGAATGAGTGAGAAAGTGGGAGAGTGTGTGTGCGTTTGTGTGCACGTGTGTTAAAATGTGTGAGAGAGAGTTTAAGTGTGTGTCTTCCAAGGCCCCCGTTGATCATCTTGACACATGTCTGAGCATTTCTGTCACTTTAATGTCACTGTGGAAATTCTGCAGATTAGTACAACATCCGTCATGGTGCTAGGCCGATCCAAGTCAACAGAACGGATGCAATATTAAACACTAATATTCCCCACAGCCTTTTATGCTCCAATATTATAGAGGCAGAAGAAAGGTCCTGAATATTCACTCGGAAAGATGACATGGACAGGTTTGGAAGAAAAGTGCACCAAGGCACACACGTACACACATACAGATAATCACACAAAAAGGAATTTGTAAAGACACATACACATATTGCACACATTCCTTTACAGAAGTGTAGCTCTAGCAGATTATTTTACATAAAAAATACACACAACCACGCACACAAAACTATCCACATTGGTGATTTTCATTGTATCTCTTACACAAAAGAATCACTGTACAAGTGAGAAGAAAAGAAACAGATCAGAAGGGCGGAAAGACATGAGCCAGAAAGAAAAAAAAGGAAGAGAGGGATGAAATATGAGAAAAAGAGTCAAAGAGGCATGAACTAAATACTCAGAAAGCAAGGCAATAAAGAGTGAGAAGGAGTAGAGAAAACGGCTGAGTGAAATGAAGCAAAAGACAAACAGAGAGAGAAAGAGAGCTGATTAGAGATGCATGCTGAGGGAATGTCATTGTTCTAGTCGATTTGAGACATTTAAACTAAGACCCGAGAGAGAAAGACAGAGAGAGCGGGTGGGACAGGGACATAAAGAGAGGAAACAGAAAAGTGGTGTGTAAAAATGGAGATCATTTTTTTCTGCATTAGTAGTGGAGGTTGGCATAAAACCATGTTCAATTATATTGTCTGTGTGTGCAAAAGCGCCTTGTATGACAACTTTTATTTTAGTCTGGAGTTCATATAAGACAAAAACAATTAAATGCAAGGGTGTGCGTAGGAGGGTATTTGTTATTTGAGAATACGCAAAATAAGCAATTGAACAGCTGCTGGTTGACAGCTGTACTCCACTGACGTCCTTTGTCGCCTCTGCCTGAAAACACACACACTAAAACACTAATGCACACACACACACCACACACACACACACACACACACAACACACACACCACACACACACACACACACACACACACACACACACACACACACACACCACACACACACACACAACACACACCACACACACACACACACACACTAATACACAGACACAGGTACATGAATGATACATAAGTAGTGAATAATGCAGGTTGTCCTGTGCTACATCAACGTGGAGCAGTCCTTTTCACTGCTTTTACTTTTCACTGCTGACCAACTAGAAGCTGTTTTCGGGACAATACCTGCTATTACCTGGCAAGTTGTATTAGCTTTGTTGTAAAGACCTGGTCCTGAGGTGGAGGTTAACATCAAACTAGACTGAAATCAAATTGCATGCTCACATCCTGTAGCATACCAGTGGGTGATTGCTACTATGGGATCATACTTTAGGTTTTAAAGAAGTAACAGTGAGAAACAAACTTTTACCATCATTTACCCAATCATCATATTTTGGCCTGACTGTATACCATAACGCACTTAGCTGGTTGACGTAGGATTCCACTAATATGCACAAACATCAAGGCTCAATTCATGACTTCTTCTCTCTACAATTACATCATTTTGTGAACACAAAAACGAACCACATCTTATTTTTTCAGACAGCTTAGATCTCTCATTACCCACAAAGTAAGGCAATGTAAAAGAGAGTGAAGACTATTAGACTAGATTAGAGTTTTAGATCAGAGAAGTGACCTACTGTAAATCTAACTGAAAATGTCTGAGACACTACATAATTCAGTTATCATAAATCAAACAACCCATACAGTCCTGTGCCAACAAGGCTGATGTCAGCTGTCAGTTATTTACAACTTTAACAGCATACAGTGTATTGCCTGATTTAGCAGTCTGACGGCACTGATAGCTGTCCATTAACCAAAACGTCAGGTTCAAAGCAGAACCGCCTGGCATTGCGGGTATACAGTATGTGTCCAAAAAGCATGGCAGTTAATGCCACGTTAAACTAAAAGCACCATAGCTCCCAGAATGTAACGTTGTAATTAAAAAATGTTAAACTTTAAATTACAAGTTGATAGAATGAGACTGATAACATGTAAATGGCCAATCAGCACAAACATAACCATATGCAGCGATTCTAATGTTAATAAATTTCAGCAAAGAAATAAAAACCAAAGTATAAAATGTGTGAATGTGTAGGAATATATGGATCTAATTATGACATTGATAATTGGGAATAAAAATCCCCAGACAAAGCAAGCCAACGTAATTCATTTGTGTTTAAATATGTGGAATTTGTGTGGTGCAACATGACCCTCTTACCTCACTACACAGACTACACATATACTACGTATTTCTGATCACGTTTGTTACTCACATTGTTCCCCTCTGTGTGGCTCTCAGGCAGACACAGACAGCGATAGGGCGTCACACTGGTATCACAGTGGTCTGCATGGCCGTGACACTCACATCTAGCCAGGTGACGGAGAAAAGGAGAGAAGGATAAACACACTGGCAGAACCTCAAAATTGTAATGTACAAATTTGTTAATTAAAATATACAATTTCTTATTACAATGAAAAAACAAATGAAACAACATGACAAAAGCTCTCCCTCCTTCAAAGTTTCTGTTGACACCTCCTCCATCCCTCATCCATGGAGTGGCAGTAGTGCCATTAAGAAGTTCCCATTCAACATTTATGAATACTATTCTCAGAATTATCAGAATAACATAAAAGGCCTGTCTCTCTCACGCACACACACAGTCCCATATTGTCAAAAGTGGACTAAAAGTGATTAAACAAAAAGAAATGATCTTACTTATGTCTAACTTTATCCTGATTATTTATTTTCTATTTGAAAATACTTTTTATTCTTCTCCCTTCTTGGCAGCCATTCATTTTAATACAGTTTGAAGCTTGGTATCTTCAGTATGTACTGTATCCTGTGAAATAGCCCCCTCATAGTCTGAAAGCTAGCCTGGGGCGGCAAGCCATTGACATTATGAAGAAATGTGAAGAAAAAAAAAATCACCAAAGAGTCTTAGAGTTGATTTTAGTATGACAAAAAGTGGAACTCTATAATGTCCCCTGTTGGGTTGTCCACTCCTGGACGGACGGACGGACGGACGGACGGACGACGTCACACCACACACACACACAACACACACACACACACACACACACCACACACACACACACACACACACACACACACACACACCACACACACAACAGCATGATAGTCATTTAATTATTCATTCAGGTATTCAGTTACTTTTTCCCTTTCATTCTTCCCTCCGTATCCTTTCACCTCTTGTTCTCGTTATATCACTTTCTGTTACAAGCTGAATAAATTAATCACATCTGCAGCATTTAAGGAGTAAATTATAAGGTAAGAATTTATCTATTTCTAATCAAATTAAAAGTTGTGAAAAAAATGTTTTTTTTTTTTACAATTTACAATACTGATGGCTTTAGTATATAAAAAATATAAAATATAGTATTTTCAGAAGGCTGCTCTAACAACGGTAAGTAGATATGTCTGTCCTGAGAAAAATGAAAGAAAAAATGTATTGTGAATTTATTGAAACAAAAGCACATTAGAAGTGATGTCCACCACAGATTAAAAAAGAGCACCGCCAAAAAAATTCTAACTTAGTCAATAAAAAAGTAAGGCAGTGAGTAAAACAAAGTAAAAAAAGTGTCTCTGTGCCAAAAGTATAATAACAATGGCTTTACCTTTACAAATAAAAAAACATTCACGGATTAAATTGTAATGAGGAGGAATGCAGTTCTTCTTTGACTACTCAGTTCTGAATTTGTGGTATTTATATTTTGATTAAATTATTATTAGGCCCTGTTGGTGAATATAATATACAAAATAGCATTCTAGCTTGGATATGCCACACCAATAATGGAATATTATTTTTTATCATTATGAGAACAATGTACTCACATTGCACATATGAAGACTAATGCCCGAAAATACTGACCCTGCATTTCCAGTCACAGTAAATAAGAAAAAACTACTAGCAGCAGATCAATAAACTAGCTGAGCTGATATTAGCTTATTGTAGATGTATTGGTAGCGGCAAGTACTGTACTGTATGTTGGCTAATAACTAACAAAAAGTTAAGTACAACAATGCAAGATATGTTTTAGGCTTGCCGCTCAGCAGTACATATTGTTTTCACAAAAAAAGGTTAAGGAATCATTATGAAAATGTGTGTGCTTACGTTATCAGTTTATCTTTAAAATTTGAATAATGGTCAGGCTATAAAAACTACTTGATATATTAGAACATTTTATAGAAAATATTTTTTTGAATGGCATTTCTGTGCCGCAATATCATGCAGTAATGTAATGTAAGAGGGACTTTGTTCTAACATGTAGGACAAATGATGCTCATGAGTGCAGACATGCACAAAGACACATACTCAGGTTACAAGTGTACTCTCACTGCCAACACATCTATTTACATGCTTTATAAAGAATGAAGAGAGAAGAGATAGAGAGATGGAACAAGAATGAAAGAGAGCTGGGAGACAGGGAGGGATGAAGAATGCACAGATGAGATATCAGCAGCTCTAAATCTCTGTTTCTCCTTCTTCACAGTAACAAGCTACTAATTAAAACAGCTTGGGGGGGGGAGTTAGAGATGATTGCCTCCTGCATAATCCTATAATTACTACAGTCATAAAAAACAGTCACTCTGTCAGTCTAATGAAGAGAAGTGTTCACAATTACTCTCAGAAAGCTCTGCTGATACTCAACAGTCAGTTTCAAAATATTTTCTAGATGTTGAAATGTGCTCAGACATTTTTAAAAAACCAAGACTGAAAAGATCTTCAGGTGCTTCTTTCAACCAATTGCGCCACTTTATCTAATACACAATTCTGACAAGTGACGACAGGAGTGACTGTAATTATGCTTCATAGGGTGGTTCATCTACATTAGTGAAATTGACGTGTGTAAATTTTATGATCTAAAAGCTATGTTTAGCCTTATTTGAGGTACAACAATTCAAATGTCTACTTCTTGGTGTGCAATTCAAGTTCTTCAAGACATACCACAGATATTACATATCCAGATGTCACGATGGCAATTCAAACACCATCAACACATTTCCAAAACTGATGAGATACTTATTAGTGGGATCACTGGATAAATATTTGTAACTCTTCACCTGCCACTGATGGTGATCTCATTGATGGAGTAGTATCTGTGACGCTGGTTCACCCCGGCTGCTCTAGAGTGGGATTGTCCATTCAGGTGTATCCTGACCTGGGTGGCATGTACCATCTTCTGCAGAGCAGGAGTGTTGTAGAAGTTGTTATAGCCTGGCCTCAGGTTTGGCTCTGGGGTCAGCAGGCTGAATATAATGTTACCTCCTGAGAAGGGAACATCGCTGGAACACAGGAAACACACTTTAAACAAATTAAGTCTAGGTACAGTAAAAGCCTGGGACACAACAACAAACCAAACAACAACAAATCAAAGGCATCCGTAAAAAGTTATTTATGTTGTAAAATTGTGTGTGTGCGTGCACGTGTGTGTACAAATGGAACGTACTATTAAGTTTGAGGATTTACAGTGCTTTCCACATGTATGTTTAACATTTAAACATGTATAAATAATATCAATTTATTTTCATCCCTTCGGCCCAGTTCAATATGCAATTTAATTGTATGCAGTATATGTCGTAGGGGAACACTACTCGGTCTCTCTTTCAGCTACAGTGTCCATAGCTCAAAAGAAACCCTGCTTCATATAAGTTTTTGATATTTATAAAGTTATTTTATATGACTTTACATATTTTGTATTTGTATATAATAATCCGATATACAAACCAAAATCCGGGAACAAGATCAATTTAGAGCACAATAGTTCTATTGTAGACATTCTGTTGAGCTAGTTTACCTGAAGCAGAAGTACTGTAATTTACTGGTATGAAAACACCTAAAATGACTGATGTGTGCTTGAAATTATTTTGTCGGACACTCCAGTGGCCTCAGAGGACACAATGTCTCTTGCGGGATAAAGTAAATCTTGTGGAAAAAAACACAAAAAAAACCCTAATGTCACAGAGCGTGTTATGTTGCCAATATGAGGTTTAATTACTCTCATGCCAATTTGACTAATACGTATAACTGTGCCAGGCTGTATGTGATATGATTCATCAGTCAATTGAAAAATAAGCAATGACTACATAATCTCTAAACTAAGCTATTCATACTTGTTCTATCTTGTGCCAACCAGGGTCTCCAAACAATCAGCTATGCCAAGATACAATGTGTGAGATTGTGTGAGTATGTTAAAACTATGTTCCAAGGCCAGGTCATATGCCAAGGCAGATCTGTAGGTGGTTAGTACAGTGGCCGACAGGGGCAAACGCCCTGCAATTTAAGAAAACACATCCAAATGGACAAAACATAAGCAAATTAAGAAAACAACTTCATTAATTTGACTAAATGTATACGCAGCATTTATCAAACGCGCTGCAAATACACACAACACAACCAAATACACAAACGCGCTGTAAATGCACAAACGTTGCAAAAAGCAAGTACACAAACACCAAACAAAAGAAGAGATGCAAATAGAAAAGCAGATGTAACAAAAAAAACGCTACATCTAGATTACACAATGGAAGATCTCCAGGCCTCTAGAGAGAGAGCAAGCAAGGACACGTTCAATCCATAGACTGTATTATTATTAATCTCAGAACGGTGTGCTACTGCAAATATTAAGTCTACATTTGAGATATGTTTTCTCTCGTTTGGTGGGTGTGTCTCGGCTCAGGTCACAGGTGATACTCAGTCAGCAGAGATGTGTTTGTAAACTTTTGGTAATAAAACATTTAAAACTGCATCAACATTTAACGTTGACATTTGCCATTTTACATGAGAGGATTTAAGTTTGTCCAAAAGACGCATACTTAAGTGTAGGCCTCCTCAAGTGTAATATTGTGATTATCCAACAACGGTTAACAACAAAATAAGTAATAAAATAAGTAATAAATCTGTATTCATATTCTGGAGCAATACGCTCTTGAAATAAAAAATAAATAAATAAACGACAGACAGGATTTCTAGTCCCTCCTGTTAACCAGTCATTGTGCTATTGCTTTGTAGAGACCGTTGGATTTATCAAACTGAATAAATCCCGCCCAAACATACAGTATAAACACAGAACTGCTAACTCCATCATGTTGTAAGTAAGACATCTGCGGAAAAAGTTGTATTCATTAGCAGGATTGCCGTACTGTTTAGTTCAAAAACATCAAAAACACCAAAAGTATGAAGACATAGCACAGATGTAGGCTTTTAATTTGAAAAGTCAAAGCTCGATGACGGCAACATCCGAAAGGACATGACACGGAAGCATGGACTATATATTATTAATACATCAAATTAATAATATTAATTTAATACACAGTCAATGGACGCGAGGCATGAGACGGGATGTCTCCAGGCTGCAGCCATACCCGGCTCTTATAAAAAGGCAGAGCGCTCTCTCTCCGTGGGGTCAAAGATCCAGCTGTTCCACTAAGCGCTCCCTCTAGAGGCCTGGAGAGCTTCTGTTGTGTAATCTGGATGCAGCATTTTTTTGTTGCATTTGTTTTCGTGGTTTGTGCGCTTTTCTTTTTGCATCGTTTTTCATTTGCATCGCGTTTATGTATTTAGTTGTGTTGTGTGTATATGCAGCGCGTTTGCTGAATACTGAACATGTTGTCAAATTAATTAGGTTGTTTTCTTAATTTACTTGTGTTTTGTCTATTTGCATGCGTTTTCTGAAGTTTGCAGGGCGTTTGCCCCCGTCGGCCACCGTAGGTTAGCTTTATAAACCTAGTGACTGTGAGAGTGTCAGAGTGTGTGTGTTAAATGTATGTGTAACATGTGTCTATGTGGGTGTGTGTCTGAGTTTCTTTTATTTCTTTCGACTTATGTTTTGTGCATGCACTAACACACACACACATGTGTGCATGCATAAATGTGCGTTTATATGTGTTTGTGAGAGTTCATATACTTTTCATTTAGTCTTGCTAGTAATTTCTGTGTAATCTCCTCCACCCTAAAGAAGCCATGACCACCCAACAGAATATGGAGAACATATGGTTGTGCTCTGGGGAGAGTGCCTAAAACAAAATAACTTGAATAACTGCTTGAACGGTTTATTTTTTAATTTATTTTTGTTTAATTGATTCAAGGCAGTTTAAAATGGTATGATCAATCCGTGGCCAGTGATGTCTATCTTCATCTGACTGCTGACACAGTAAATGACAAAAACTTATTTCAAATTTCACAACAGTGATGAGCCTCCTGTCACTACATATGTGTTTGCCCTCTCTTATTCCCCACATGCTTAATGACTATAATGTGCTATTGTACAGTTGATGTCCAATTACAAATGTAAAACTTTTCATGAACATATCTTTTTTGGATATATGCATACTCATCTCAATTGAGCTTTTAGTTTTCATGTTAGTGCTGCAGCATATCAGAAGATAAGAAAAACATTTTGGGCTTTTTAAATTGATTTCTCAAATTTTTAAAAATATGTACAGTATACACTATTTGTTTCTCTTTTAACAGTTAGGTAAATAATACTGACTATTTTCCACATGTGCTCACACGTTAACACATGGTACCTACCTGGGCAGCTGCAGACAGTTGACTGAATCTGGTCTCAGTAAAGGCCCATTGTTCTGCATTTGAAACACAGTGCAGTTTCTGGCCATATATTGCCAGTCCAACCAGGGCTGTTCTGTGGTGGTGCCACTCTCAAGTTCCGTGAGGTAAAGCATCCGTCTTTGGATCAGAACTGACTCTGGCAAGAGCCCCCCAAATTGTACTATAACGTAGAATATCTGGAGGAGAAAGGGGTACAGGTTAGCATGAATACAACCACATTGGTAATACAGGTACACCTGTACAATGCACAGCAATCCAAAACAACAGCCATGCAGTACATCCTACCATGGTGGTGTTTTTGTTGACGTATCAGACATACATATTTATTCACCTTAGTAATTTTTGAGGCCATAGGAATAGCTGTTACGTTTTGCATCTCATTATATTAAGGCCATTATATTAGGATGTGTTAATAATTTGTAATTGTATGGTATTGGCATTGATACAAATCCCATTCTAATGACAAGTCTTGTGCAGTGTTGGTCTTGTTGAAATGGTAAAATTTTTGTTTTGCTCATAAGATATTACTTGGGTTTCTGTATGGTTGACCTAAAATGAGGATTAATGGTTTTAGATGACAGCCATCACACATATTCAACACATATGTATTCAACACACACACACACACACAGATGCACGCACTCACAGATGCACGCACGCACACACGCACGCACACACACACACACAGTTTCCTATAACACATAAACCATTTGTGTTACTGTGAGTAGGTGTGGGTATGTGTGTCAAGTGTTATCTGTCCCACTACAGTGTGGGCTGGGACACTGGGTTACACAGCAGGGAGCACATTAAGCCACCACCACTGCGCAAACCCTCCCCACACCCCACACACAAACACAAACATTCAACCCGAACTTCAGAAAGTGTCTTTTATCTGAGGACTTGAGTTGAGCTACCACGTCAGGACAGCTCCCAAAATCCTGCCCACACTCACATACACACTTAAGAGAGAAGAGGGACAAGTCCTTTGACTGCTCCAGTGTTGACAACCCAATATCTCTCTCTTCCTCTGCCCCCGTCTGTCTCTCACTGCAGTGCTTAGGAAGAGGATGAAGCTGTTGTCCACTGCACATATAGTTGTAAGCAGAGAGCTACTGTACAGTGTTTGTAATGTAGCATTTCACTTAACATTCCGACAGAATTTATTTTTGACTGTTCAAACCAAAGTAGCTAACAATGACTGAGCAGTTAATGTCAAGGTATAAAGGTATGAAAAAAACAATACCCCCCAAGCCTATCATACAGTATATAAAATGATATGAAAATTCTTCTGTTTTATAGAATGGCGACAACTAGGGATTAGCTATACAGTCTGAAGGGGTCAATGATGTCAAAAGTGGATTGCATCTGAGTTTATCTTCCTGTGTAAGTGTTGGTGTGTGAAAGTGTTGTAAGTGCTCAAAGTTGTTCAAACATATGTCAACAGAATACACATTGTCTGTTGCAAGAATCAAGCCCAAAGCCTGACAGGTATTGTAACTGTCTGAGGGACAGTACCACTAACATTAAATGTTTAGTTAGTATGATGCGTGGATGTACAGTATATAATTGGACTAGTTTAATTACAAGTATCTTTACTAGCTCACACTACCAGCTGATGGCAGTTTTGGGATAACAATATCCACATCCACAGAGGACAAGTGATGGATGGATTGATTTAAAGGTCCAATATGTAATATATTTACTGTAATAATTCCAAAAATGACCCCAATGCGTCATCAGATATTAAGGAAGCACAGAATGAAGTTGAAATACTATCTCTTCTGACAACAATGCTAACGTCAGTATTTTCTCCTTTTGAAATTTCCGCTGACCAGCTCGACAGATAGGCCAGGTTGCCGAGGAAGTGTGTCTATGCGTTAAAAAGGGAGAGGACGTCAAGATTGTTGTGTTTTTAGCGGTTCCTACCGTAATTCCAAGTTGAAAAAGTGTGTCTGTCTATTGCACATCTATCCGTCTGTCTACCATTATAGAGGAATAATATGTGTGTATGTGCTTGGTTGCGTGTGTGCATTATTAGATGCGTTACCTGGTATTGTCCATTCGCCAAATCCACAGTTATAGTGACTCCTTCATCCATTTCCTCTGTAGTCATGATCTTAGAAAGCCACGTGGTGCCCATGTCCTGATCATTGATATAACTGAGTGGATGGGCATTAAGGTTGAGTCTTAAAACTCTGTCATTGGTTGTGTCCTCAACACCATTGGGAATGCAGTATCTGTCAACAATGAAAGTTTAAGTTTAAGGTATCTTAACTGTATGTTGGTCTTCAGTATATATATATATATATATATATATATATATATATATATATACACACACACACACTGTATATATACACACTGTATATATATAAGAAGTTGTGATACTGTACCTCACAACTAAAGGGTGCACTCTTGGGTGACTGGGGGGACAGCGACACTCTGACTGGGCATGGAGCTGGGGCAGGACCCCTGAATACACCTCCACTATTTCCCTGTGAAAAAAAGAAACAGAAGACTAATATTGAACTATAATACAACACTGACGCAAAATATAATTCTATCCATTTTAAACTGGGATGAGGAAAGGACCACTTTTATATAGTAAAGTTAAACATTTCATTCTAAACATAAAATGATTTGACCAAAACTACATGGCTGTGTTTTATATAGAAAGATAAAATAAAACCATTTGGGAAAAAACAAGGACTCCCAAAATATGGGGTTTGAACTCTAAACAAACTGTCTAGTGTTAGGAGGATGAACAAAAATGACCAAACAAGGCTTTGTCATTATTTAACTTTTTTTTTTTCCCCAATTACAAACGGTATGTTGAGAAATGAGAACGTAAATAAAAAAAACGTAAATAAAAAAACACAGAGAAAAGATAGGGAGGAGGGAGACACAACAAAAAAACAATGGAAAAAACGTAACGAAAAAAGTTTCTGTCATCTCCATGAGGAATTCTAAGTAATGGCAACAAAACTGTCAGAGCATCCACATGATACAAGCCCTCCGTGATTGCCCCCCCCCCCCACCACGCATTCACACAGTTGCTTGTCACCAAGGAGGACATTAAGGATTAAAAAAAACATGGTCTCTTCAGAAGTAATTATCCGCGCTCGATAATTATAGCCATTCTAAGAAATACAGAAAGAATTTTGTGGAGTTGATAGTCTTAACTTGCTTGTATCAACTCATTTGGTAATGGCTTGACGGATGCTCATTAATTTAAAAAACGTTACGCACTAAAGCCTTAAAGGTGCCCTGCAACACTTATTTTATTACTTTGTGGTAATGTCTGAAGTTCTACCATGGACTCTCTTTTTTGTGGAAGAAATGCCTTGGTTACCTTGTTTTAAGCCATTCTAGCGTGGTAAAGAAGCCTGCAAGAAGTCTCAGCTTAATTTTCAACGAGCTAAGCTGTTTGACTCTGATTGCCTAACAGCTAGCCAATAAGAGCATGCCTATCAGTATCCTTTACCCAGCGCAACCGGGCAGCTCATGAATAGTAATGAGCTCAGGCAACATGACCTCAGACTGACCAGCTTTCGTAATTGGCCTGATTTCTCCGTTGGTTTCTTTTCAATGACTAGAGCTGACAGAGGAGGTAGCAGTTCATTTTCACATCCACAACAAAACACAAACACATGTGGACTTAACAAATTTCAAAAAATGCAAGTAAAAACGGTTTCGTCTGGCAGGGCAACTTTAAGACACCGGTTGACGGGCCCTTGACTGAACAATTAGTACAAAGTGGAAAATCAAAGGCATAATTTGAAAACTCAATCTTTCATTTTGTCTTACCCCAATCTTGATGACAGAAACTTGTAAGCTCCAAGTCCTCACTGTGTGCAGTTCATCACTGGTAAGCAAAACACTAATTGCCTCGTATTGAATTCTCAGGAAAATCCTCTGGAAGCAGTATGGATCTCAAGAAGCAACGATTAGCTTTTTCCTTCTTTCGTCTAACCATCTTTCCCTTTATCTCTCCATACAGCTCATCTTCGCTTGTTGCTTTAATCTATAAAGTATATCTGTCTCTTTTTCTCCTAATTTGTATCCCTTCTTCTTTATTCAATCTATCTATAGCTACCACTTCCCTTCCTTTTCCTATGTCAATCACAGTTCCCTTCCTTCACTTCTAACCTTTCCTTTTATAATGCTTATTTCATTTGGTCTTTATTTTATTGCTCCTTTTTTCTCTCCCCATAGCTGTTCATTACCTGTCTCTCTATCTAACTCACCTGTTGGTCAGAGTGGCAGGATAAAATCTAAAGTCTTGCATTCGCCCAATGAACTGATTAGACCCTGGAGAGATGAAAAGAGAGGAGAAAAGAACATAGAGAAGGTGTTAATGGGTTTGTACTGAAGGCAGTGAGTGAGAGGATTTCACAGTGTTTAGTAGATTATCTTATCAGTTTCTTGATAGCAGCTAAGTGAGGCTGCCCACAGCTGCTTATAATGGCCAAGTTCATGATACAAAGCCAAACAGGATCGGCCACAGTCTACACATTGCCTCCACTAGAGAGCAGAAGGGATTATAAGGACCATTTCATTAGCTTGGTTTGAGGCCAGGGCCCAAACAGATCTGTCTAAGCATAACCAAGTATTTCCTAAACCCTGTCCTTTACAGAGTGTACTCATTTGTGTTTCCTTGCACTTGTTTTTAACTGAAGTGATTCTTGTTTGTAGATGGTCCTTGGATAGACATTTTAAAACCCCTTTTCTAGACTCTAAAAGTAGATCAGGTGGAGTTAGCTGAAAATAACTATTATTTTCATTTCTGAGTAACCTGCCAAATACACTGTTTATTACTTATTTAATCATTTGGTCTATAAATGTCATAAGATTTAAGAAACAATGCCCAGCTAATTTTCAGAACAAAAAATAACATTTTCCCAAACCCAAGCAAACATAAACTGGAATATTTCAAACATATCTACACAAAGTCTAAACTCACATGAGAATATTGGACTGCACACAAGAAACACCATCAAACACAAATGAGCGCAGGCAAGCCCCCAACTCATCTCCACACACAAACCTACATATGTGATAATGTTGGACAGACCATAAGAGACCCACACAGAAGAAAATGCTGAAATCTTTTAGTGTCCAACAAACTTCTGTCTAGTTTGACAACAACTCTTAGAAGACGGATAACTTCTCTGTGCATTGACAGAACCCCTGCCATGTCTGTGAAGGTGTGTGTGTTGGAGGCTTTACTGTGTCTGTATTCCAAAAAAACATCCTTACTTTAGAGAAACAAAGTGTGTGTGTGTGTGTGTGTGTGTGTGTGTGTGTGTGTGTGTGTGTGTGTGTGTGTGTGTGTGCACGTGCTCATGTTGGAGGGGTGTATGTGTGTGTAAAACAGAGAGAGAGTGCGAGTGTGTTATGGGATGTAAGTGTGTTCGAACAGTGTGTGGTTGTGCAGCCTTAGGCTTTGGCTCCGGATTTCTTTAGCGTGTGGAAATGGGATTATGCCTTCCTCTGAAAAGCACTCTCCCTATTGTTACTGGGATGATGCAAGGTATAAGCCTTAATTCTCTCTTCTCTTTGTAGGCCTCTGTCTTCTCTCTCTCTCTCTCTGTGTTTCAGTTTCTGTCATCCATCGCTCTGTTGCCTCTTCTGTGTTTTTGTGTTGTTAGAACTGACAGTTAATACAGGAAACTAGGAGTTATGTATATTTTTTGTCTAGTTTATTTTCTCTGTCCTTTGCTAGTTTATCAGAAATAGTAATAATTTAGATAGAGCTTCAAAGATAACACTGAAGCAATTGGTGTATCTGTTTACAATGCAACAAAATATATCCGTTGTTTAAAGGCCTTTATTGGCATTTGTCCATCGTGCAACAGCAACAGTATGAGCAACAGCAATCTGATTTCATGCTGCACGGAGTCTTTCCATACAACAAGAAATGACAACAACAGGTATGTATTACCTGCAACGCTTTATTTTCTTGTTTCACTCCCTGCAATAATTAGAACGGATCCTAAACTGATTTGTGACCCTCTGAACTCAAGCATGATATGAAACATCTCAACCACACCACTGCACAAAATAAGTCTTCTCAAAAGTCGCTATTTTTCTGTTATTACCACTTTTTGTACAACCAATCATGCTATCCTGATTGACCACTTTAAAAATGTGGTTGACATTTAAAGCCCTTCTCTTGACAACTTCTCGCTGTACTCATTAAAAACACTGTTTCCAGTTAGCATGGCAAAAACAGACAGTTGTTAACAATTCATCTGATCAGCAATTGCATAATCAATTTACCGATCAGAATACCAGACACCCCCTTGTTCAACCACACACACACACACAACCACACACACACACACACACACACACACCACACACACACACACACACACACACACACACACACAATCCCTCGACCCAATCACTTGCATTGATCACAACTACTGATGTGAACTTCAGCTGATCGAATACTACCTGCTGTGAACTAGGGATCAATGCCTGATAAACGAGAAGAAAAACACTCGTTTATCACTCTGAAGATGAACGGATATCATTTTTCTCTCCATTTCTCTCCTATTGACTGAGATGGCTCCCAGGCGCCATCAATCAATCACATATGTGTAGTTGAAGGGGGATAAAAGCTGGGAGGAGAATAAAGGTAGTCATTTGACACCATATTTAGATATACAAGCAAGATAAACTAAGTGGTAGTTTTTCTCCACTTGGAAGTAAAAAGAAAAAAAAGAAAAAGAGAGATACCACTTAAGATTTCAAGTCTGGAAAAAAAAAAAGTCCTCCGATGTATTTGAGTTTTCTGCTGACATTTTAAACATTTAAAAAATGTATAGCCGATTCTCGATGATTCCTTGGCTGGAAGTAACTGGATTGACCTCCATTTTAATTTTCTTTATGTTATCTGAGCTTTTATCATCATCATCTGGATTTAAAACAATGTAACTTGACACAAAAATATATAAAACATCTTTACCGTTGGAGCTGAGTCCCACCCACATGGCACCATCCACGCTGATATCAGATAGCCTGGCGGTCAGAGGTTGTGTGTCAAATGGTGTCCCATCCTCCTCAAGCCCATCCAGAAATAGACTCACACGCCTGTCATGGACCTGAAATTTAGGCAGAGTGAGACCGGTCTCACTGTGCTGACCAGCTTAAACTCAGGCTTTGTATTTAATGTGTATTTTCAGTTTGATGCATAGAACAGTCTACATTTTCTGTGGGAACAAATCAAAAAATGTCATCAAACTGTGAATGATCTACTATGTTGACCAATCAAACCACGATAAACAATACATCAGTTTGTTTAATTTTCAGAGCAGCATGGACATTTAATTAGGATGAGAAAGGCCCAAGCTATCACAAAGTGTGATTTGTTTTTTCTGAAAAAACTTGTAAACTGTATACCAGGTTTTGGAAAAGAAACAAGTACAAAAATTATCAATTAATATATCAGCATATATAACCATCATTGGATACCATTACCAGTCTCTGAGCACCAAAGTGGAACCTACGTACATGTAAGGGAGCAGCTTGAGGGGAAGATGCAGCAGTAAAGGCCTAGCAGCAGGTTACTCCTGTAACACACAATGTCTCAGAGAGAATGGCAGCTGCTGTGTGTGTGCATATGTGCATCTATCTACAAAAGTGTATGCTTGCACCATTGGTGTGTTTTTGCATATCTATGCATGTGTGTGAGTGTGACCATGTGTGTGTGAATTATACATACGGCTAATCTTCCAGCTCATTTCCCCAGTAGCAGAAAGAGCCTCAGGCTAAACTGCCTCAGCCGCAAATTAGCTTTCTGTTTGACCAAAAATCTCCTCTCCACTCCTTTTCCAGATCTGCTGCATGAATATTAAAAACTGCACGGCAGACAGCCTCGTTAAAGCAGGAGCAGCTCGCTTTCACATCAAACCCAGGCAAAAAGAAAGATACTTCCATGAGAGGGTCTCACCTTCCCAAAAAAAGTTGCATGTGCCCTGTCCTACTCTCTCCCTTTACCCCAACTCTAAATCCTGTGTTTGGGAAATGCACTGTTGCACCACTGATAAACGTGACTCTCCCTGTCTTACTAAAGTGGCCTTTTCCTTCATTTCATCTCTCTTCTGCTCTAGCCCTCCTCGCTTTGTCCTTTCTCCTCCTCACGAGGTCATTTGATTCCTTCCCTTTTTTCCTGTTTTTGAGTTCTCACACCTCGTTTTCATTTACTCACGCTCTCTCCCTATTTTTCATAACAATCTTTACTTCTTCTCTCTCAGGCAACGACTTCCCCCTCTCATCTCCCTTCCTGTCTCTTTCCCTCATGTTTATCTTGCCCTGTCGCTCTCACTTGTTGTCAGCTCTTTAGGGAAGTTGAAAAGGTGTGAGGAGGGAAATAAGTCCAAGTCAAAAAACGCCTTTAGGGGATGAAGGCAGGCCCAGACAAGTGTCTGCCTCTCAGAGGATAGTTAAGAAGCCCAGACAGACACTTTCATGATGGCTGATTGAAGACTAGCAAGCGCATAAGAGCAGGAGAGAATACGAGTGAAAAAAAGAAAAGAGAAAAAAAAGAGAGAGGAGGGAGAAAAAGAAAAGTCAGAGAGCGTATGTAAGAGAGGGAGCTAGAAGAAGGGCCCTCTTTAGGAATCTCTAAGTCGGAGCTGTGTGGCTCTTGGGGAGATGTGAGGCAGTTGTCAGGCCTGATGTAAATGAATCCTGAAGCACTTCATCCTCCTTAGCCGCCACGCGCCCTTTTGAAACCCAGCCAACTCCCCTTTGTTAGCTTTCACAAACACTTTTACTTCTGTTTTCCCCCTTTTCCCATCCATCTGTATTTTTACCTACTCCTTTCCTCTACCTCTCTTTGTCTCTTTCAGCCACTGTAACTTCAGACTTCTTTGAAAACGAAGGGGGAAAAAGGCAAGAGGAGTTAGAGAACTCTTAAGTGTTAATAACTCGTCTCATTTGGACTGTGTCCACTAAGCCCAGAGGAAAGGAAATTACTATTTTAAAACCAAACCTATCATTTTCCCTTTGTTTAGAGGATAGGTATTTTGTGAGGGCTTTTAGCTAAAGCACTTTAAGGTACCATCACACTGCATGCATTGTCAGATACATACTAAGCTACAATAAGAGCCCAAAGTCTTGATCACCTAATTCTACATGCCCTGTCTGCATGTCGAAGTGCGTTTTCTTTACATTTCTTTACATCTTTTACATTGTAGATTATCACTGAAGACTTCAAAACTATGAATGAACAAATGGAATTATGTACTTAACAAAAAAGTGTGAAATAACTGAAAACATGTAATATATTCTAGTTTCTTCAAAAGTGGCAACCCTTTTATCTGATTACTGTTTTGCATTCTCTTGATGAGCTTAATAAGGTAATCACCTAAAATGGTTTTGCAACAGTCTTGAAGATGTTTCCAGAGATGCTTAGCACTTGTTGGCCCTTTTTATTTCACTCTGCGGTCTAGCTTACCCCAGACCATCTCGATTGGGTTCAAGTCCGATGACTGTGGAGGCGCAGCACTCCATTACTCTCCTTGGTCAAATAGCCCTTACACAGCCTGTAGGAGTGTTTGGGGTCATTGTCCTGTTAAAAAAATAAATGATGGTCCAACTTAACGCAAACCGGATGGGATGGCATGTTGCTGCAGGATGCTGTGGTAGCCATGCTGGTTCAGTATGCCTTCAATTTGGAATAAATCCACAACAGTGTCACCAGCAAAGCACCCCCACACCATCACACCACCTCCTCCATACTTCACGGTGGGACCCAGGTATGCAGAATCCATCCGTTCACCTTTTCTCCGTCGCACAAAGACACAGCGGATAGAACCAAAGATCTCAAACTTGGACTCATCAGACCAAAGCCCAGATTTCCACTGGTCTAATGTCCATTCCTTGTGTTTCTTGGCCAAAACAAATCTCTTCTGCTTGTTCCCTCTCCTTAGCAGTGGTTTCCTAGCTGCTATTAGACCATGAAGGCCTGATTCGCCTAGTCTCTTCTTAACAGTTGTTCTAGAGATGTGTCTGCTGTTAGAACTCTGTGTGATATTCATCTGGTCTCTAATCTGAGCTGCTGTTAACTTGCGATTTCTGAGGCTGGTGACTCAGATGAACTTATCCTCAGCAGCAGAGGTGACTCTTGGTCTTCCTTTCCTGGGGCAGTCCTCATGTGAGCCAGTTTTGTTGTAGCGCTTGATGGTTTTTGCGACTGCACTTGGGGAAACATTCAATGTTTTGCAATTTTCCGGACTGACTGACCGTCATTTCTTAAAGTAATGATGGCCACTCCTTTCTCTTTACTTAGCTGATTGGTTTTTGCCATAATATAAATTCTAAAAGTTGTCCAATAGGGCTGTTGACTGTGTATCAACCTGACTTCTGCAAAACACAACTGATGGTCCCAACTCCATTAATAAGGCAAGAAATTCCACTAATTAACCCTGGCAAGGCACACCTGTGAAGATAAAACCATTTCAGGTGACTACCTCATGAAGCTCATTGAGAGAACACCAAGGGTTTGCAGCACTATCAAAAAAGAAAAGGGTGGCTACTTTGAAGAAACTACAATTTAAGACATGTTTTCAGTTATTTCACCCATAATTCCACATGTGTTCATTCATAGTTTTGATGCCTTCAGTGATAATCTACTAAATAGTCATGAAAATAAAGGAAATGCATTGAATGAGGTGTGTCCAAACTTTTGGCCTGTACTACATACTATTATTTTGCTTCTCTTTCCTGCAAACTCAATGTCTGTGACATTAAAATTGAAGCTGAAAATGGAAGGAGAGATGGGTTCAGCAGGGTTCAATGCTGGGCCAGCCTGGATATTGAATCTAACCCCTGCACCCCACATGGTCCCTGTCACCATTCATTGCTCCATTAGTACCTGGCCTGGTTGCATGCGGTTTTCTTCTGCAACATTCCTGCAAAGCCACAACTAATTTTGAAACCAACAACAGGCACCTATAACATCTTTGCATTAACTTTTAAAATAATTTAATATATTAGCCACTCTTATTTTGTGACTTTTTATGACATTCTGTGACCAAACGAATGGTTGCATAATTGCCCATGTACTGTTTCATTACCTAAGGACTGCTAACATTGTTTTACCAGACTAGTAAATTAAATGTACCATAGCATATTTTATATCTCTTCTTCTCAAGAAAGTTTTATTATTATCCGTTCCTTATTAAACAATTTCTTTCAAAAGGTTTCTGTGCTCTTAGGGAGTTTCAAGTACCGTTTCCCTGTGCACAACCTACCCCATTGGCAATGTTACCACCTAAGCCTCTCTAAAAGCTCAGGGAAACCCTGAGTGGAAAGCTTTTAGTGATCTGTAGACTGGCATTTTGACTAAAGCTCTTCTCGATTTTCACACTCCTGCCAAGCCATGGCTCAGTACACAGTGTGGACAGCAGTGTTTCTTCTAGGCTCACTTTGTAGCTGTGGGCCACTAAAGTAAGTGGTGGCTGATATAAAAATAATATGTATAAAATAGCCCAAGTTTGCTGTTCCGCGGTCATAGAAAAATATTTAATCAAAAATATAACAGTGTAATATAAAACTTTTACTTTTTTAACCACCATGGAACAAAAACAGCTGTTTCCATCTTGCAGAATAAAAATGTATTGCTCAGTTGAAAATTTTTACAGTATACATCACAGGCTAGAGCAAATTACATTTAACCATGTATCTAGCTAATTTAAATAGCTCACTTACAGTATTGCGTGAACAGTTAACTTCACTTAATATTGTACGTTGTGTTTTCTTTTGCGGGGTGCAAATGTTCTACCCAAAAATATTTCATTCCCAAAGACCATTTTGCAGTCACCATCGCTGCGTCCAGAGCTTAGCGCCACCCAAAACGATTGGGATTAATTTAAAGAAATGTAAACAGATTTTTTTTTTCTTCTATCACAGAACGTATGTGTGGTGTAGCAGACCTTACTCCAAAGTGTTGTGGAGATAGGTCTGGCAATGCAAGATTAGTAAAAGGTAGGACAGTTTGTACATAGCTACAGCTAACCCCAATGCTATGTAATAAGGTTCCAATGGCTTGCAGCAACACTCCTTGATGACCTGGGTCATTTTCCGTGAACTTGATCCAGTCGTCTAGTACCTTCACTTTACCATTTCAAGGACATGACAGATTTGCCGACATCATTTCAGCTACAGTATATACAAAAAGTTTGGATCTAACTTCTGTATTTGAAAGTAATCATGTTTATCAATTGATTGATTTATTAGCAATAAAAACAAACAAATTCAGGTCTGTGTCATTTGAATGTTAAATGCTCAGCAATAATCAAAATGTAGTGGTGGTTCAGATAGACAGCTGTCATACAGCAGTTGCAAAGTAGACAAAAGCATTTCAATTCATCATGGTCCAGTACAGCAACAACACAGAAATTCATTTGACTAATTCTCATTATTCTAAACAGCAAGGTGTTATCCAAACACATGTTGCTGAGTCAGACAGTGTAAGACTTTAAAATCATATTATGTTCATATGTGAAGCCAATTCTAGATACATATTTTACTGCTGTCCGATTAGTTATTTAAGTGCTAAAGCAGTAAAAGGCTTAATTCAGGAGCTTAATGTTCCACGGTATATGGGTTTGTGTGTGTGTGTGTACGAAAAAAACAGTTTCAGCTCCTCTGCTCTACTCTAACAATTATATTTTTATTGAGACAATAGAACAGATTTAAATCATTTACATCTTGAGCACTTGATACAGGATTAATACAGTATACTAAATTAGATTAGGTCATTCAAACTTGTGCCCACACATTTTTATAAAAGTTAATGTGATGCTTTAGGTGTAAAGATTGTAAGGATTCTGAGACAAACTAGTGATTTTGGCCTACAACAATCAAAATTTCTTTACCTAACAACTTATTTTCCTCTAACACCCTCTGGTCTAAAATCCTTGATTCTCAGTTCCTGTACTCCTACGTCCTCTTTAAATCTTCCATCTCTTCTTTTTATCCCCACATCTCCACCCTCCTCTCTTAAACTCTACTCAAACATATTTTCCTCAGAACTTTCCCTCTCTTGTTGCTTCTCTCATGCTTGTCTCCCCTTCCTTGCCTATCTCTTCCTCTCCTTTTTTTAACCTCCTCTAATCCCTGACTCCACCGCCTCTGCCCCCACACATCCCGCCTCGCCAAACTCCCTCCACGTAGCCGCTCTTCCCCGAATGTGTTGCCCTGTGACTGACATGCCAATCACTGATAACACACCTCATTCCACAGCCAGTAAAGCTGTCATTGGGGGAGGGTCAGAAAAAGACTGAGAAAGAAAGGAAGAAAGAAAGAAAGAGAAAGTATGAGAGACTTGATGGAGAGAGGTTGGAGTGAAGTTTGGTGAATGAGAAAAAAACACTGGTGTTTTGGTAAGAAATCAGGATACATGGAAGGAGAGTGACATAAAAAGAGAGATATTTTGGATAGTATACAAGGAGTGCAAGACAGGGTTCTTGACATCATTGAGGAAGACTCTAAGGAGGGTTAAATGAAAAAAGAATGAAATAAGAAAGAAAAAATAGGAATGATGCAATGCATATGTTAAAGAAAAGAAAAAAGAAAACGTCCTTGTGACCAAGGGTTTAAGACACATACCATTTAACCTACCACAACGTCCCCAGTTTGATCCCAGTTCCCTCTCTCTTACTCCATTTCCTGTCAATCCTAAATATTAACTGTCAAAAACACAATCTAAAAAATGCAAGACAACATTGGATAAATACAGAAAAGGAAATTACGCACTGGATAAAGAAAGAGAGAGAAGGGAAAGGAAGAGAAATGTAAGAAGATAAATGGAGTAAAATCCATGGTCAAAGAATGTTTACTCCTCACAAAGGTGTCTTTTTTAAAATAACAAGTCAGTGTAACTTAAATAAGACTGACTTGTTGACACTGAAGTAATATCTGGGTCCTGTCAGAATTCTAGATGAGACAATGGGGTTATGTGGAACTAAATAATTGTAATAATAGCATCATGTAAAAGAAATAGGGGGGGGGAGATAAGATGTAAAGTTGGAACAGGGAGAGGAAGAGAAGGTGGGTCAGGCCAACAAAGGTGAAGGGAAGACGGAGAAATCACCTTAACCTTCAGAAGATTTTGAGCAACAGCTTGCTGGATATTGTCCTCCAAATACAAACCAAAGTGAGTGAAATCAAAAAGTGTTATGTGACTTTATGCATCCCCAGCTCTCCACTTTTGCATCTCCAGGCACATTGTCACCTTTCCCTGTCTCCTTCTCCAACTCTCTCATTCTTCTGTTATCTCTCTCCTTGTTATTCACCCTCCAACCCTCTCCCTCCCTTTTTACTCCTCCCTCCCGCCTGTATACTTGTCCTTACCCACTAAGAACTGTTAGCAGCTCTGATGTACAGCCAATATTCTTTCTATCATATTAGCATGGCTGCAGTGTGTAAAGAAAGAGATAGGAAGAGGAGGAAAGGAAATAAAGAGAAAGAAAGAGAGAGGATGGAGTGGAGAGACATTTGTTCTACTCATCTCAGCGCTAAAAGATACAATTACCTCTCACAGCATATTATCCATGTTTTATACCAGCCCAGGGCCCCATGCCTTTGCCTTGTCGCGCTCACCCCATGTAAGGCCCATATTTTAACACTAGCCTTGACAGTTTATTTAAGAAAAGAAAATTGTCCCCAGGGAGATGGAGAGGGTGAGAGAGGGAGTGTGTGTGTAAGGAGAATGTGAGGGAAAGAGGGAAGGACAAAGAAGGTGGAGAGAATGAGAGAGAGAGAGAGACAAAACCATCTTCAAGAAAAAAGCAGGGACAAAATATAAAGAGAGAAAAGGAGAGAGGGGATATTTATTAGGTGACACACCAACCTTTTAATAAGACCATAAGTCTCTAAGACTTTTTCTTTTTGAGCAGAAAGTAAAAACGAGTCCCATTTAACAAAACAGAGACATCCACGACAGCATACAAGGAGGGAGGACAACATACAGTATCACACTGCAAGAGGAGAGACTTAACACTAAGTAACAAGGCTTAGATGCAGATCAATCAGGAACATTAGTGTCATGTCCACATCTTATTATTATAATATTCTGGGCCTTTTTAATAAAGTTTCTATTGATCTTAATAGGGTTACTATACTAACCTATGCCATGGAACTTCTACTTAAGAGTGGATATTTCTAGAAAGGGCAATTAACATAACATTTGCTCTTTGGTGGATCCTGTTATCCAAAGCACCTTGCAGCACCCTTGACGCATACATTTTTAGTACTCATATCTCACAGCTCCAGTGAGAATGAAACCCCTAACCCGGCCGTGTTAGTGCCTTGCTCTCACTGGACCCGACTGCATGCAGGCATGAAACACTGATTTTAAATAAAGAAATAAATTAATTTAAGACAGAAAACCTCAAACCCCACCATACATACACACACCTTTCCCTCCCTCACTATGTAATTGATGCCAGTCTTGTGCCCTTTCGCCTCCTGTGCCAGCAGGCAGAGGGCTACCATAGGGGTGTCCACTTCACCCCTACATAACAACCTTGCCTAACCTTCACACACACACACACACACACCACACCACACACACACACACACACACACACACACACACACACACCACACACACACACACACACACACACACACACACACACACCACAACACCACACACACACACACACACACACACACACACTTACTTCTCTTTACTGTAAGTGCACACACATGCACACATACAGTATGCCTACAGTAACCTGCACAAAAAGTGCCTCGATGCACGAGCACAAATTAAATTTAAGTCTGTTTCACAATCTCTCTCGGTCACTGCAAGTGTGACAGAGACAATAGTATAGTATAGTGACAAGTAGTAAGTATATGAGTCAGTGTGTATAAAGTCTGCATGTGTGCAATTTTGGAAACTATCAGTTAGTGGTCTGATGGCAATTTAGCCTCAGGGGGCAAGGGCCAATATTTCTGGGGTTCCGTTGTAGCCAGCAACTGATAATGGATATCCGGGATAAACAGATATCTGCATATGAATGCAGATAAATGAACACAAATTTAAATAATAAATAAAAAAGAACTACATTGTTGTCAGAAAATAGCCAATCAATTCCCAGAATGAATTTCGGCCAATGCATTCCGCCTCTATTGCTCTCCACACGTACTATTTACCTGCATACAACCAAAGCCCGCTCAAACCTGGATTAAGTTCAGCTTCTGCTACTACATATGTCATCAGTCATTTGCATGTCTTGATGTCTTCTCTTCATATTATATTTCAATATAACTTTATTATCTTACACTTATCTTACACATACCTTATATTGTCGTTGCTTACATTTATTGAACAGTCTGCCATAGCAGCAGTACCCTCACCACTACTTGGAAGGTTCAAATATTGAAAAAGAGGATATATTGAGGTAAAGGATGTATGTTTTAACACTACTGGAGATTAAACCTGCTCCAGCACCAAATCAGGAGCCGCTATTCAGCCATGTATAAGTCAAAGATAGAGGAGGTATGGGAAGTAAAAGTACTTCTATTTCAACCACTCTATAACAATACCATAATACATACAATAACAATAATGACTGACATGGAAAAGTCATGGCACACATCTGGCCACTCATTGAAGACTATCAGTCACAGGTAAATGTAGGGTCTTCAACAAAAGACCTTGGTCCCCAGCTTTTATTTCTACAAAACTAATTTTAAGTAATATTTGGCTGAGAGGGCAAGTAATTGCCTATATGGGTTTATAGTGACTACAGGTTTAACTAGAGGGACTGGTAACTTGTATTCCCAAGCAGCATCAAACCCATGCTAAACCTAGGTCAGCATTAAGGTAGATGAGCTGGGTCAGATAAATACATGTTGACAAGTTCACACCAACAGCAAACACAGAAGAAGAGGTGAGAAGAAGTGAAGAAGGTAGAGGGGGGGGAGAACAGAATGGTAATGACAGAGTAAGCAGAGCAGGAGAGAAAGACCAAGGACAGAAGAGGAAGGAAGAAGGAGAAAGAAAGACAAAAACAGTTTCGGATAGACTAGCAATGTCGCACATGCATCTATGCAATAAAAAAAGAAAAAAGACTGTGGTGGTTGGATCAGTGGGGGCAAATTAGTTTCCTTCTGCCAATGCCAGACCAGTTCTTATACAAAGACACCAACAGGCCAGAGTCTTCCAGTGTAACTGTGCATGAAAACATTCATTAAGCTTATTATGGCATTTAGTAGAAGTTTCAGCAGGCAAACTGTCTGAGAGCAGAGTAGTGAAGCAGATGAGCTGTCAGGGTCTAGAGAACAAATTGTAGATTAGATAGGAACAACTCTCTCTAATAAATATATAGATGGATGTGTGTGTGTAGCTTTGAATATTGACCTCACTTCACTATGACACTCAAACACTGATCAACATACCCTATTTTTTGGTCTTTTCTTAACAATTATTTTTCCCCTCTCACTCCTCTGTCTTAAGCAACGGGTAAGAGCCCTCTGAAAGAAGCAACCAACCAGTGTGGGGCTGTGTGTATGTGGAGGCAGTACGTACATCACTAGTGTTGAAGTGTTTAATTGTACAAGAAAGAAAAAGAGTGTACGTGTGCATAAGCACATGTGTTAAAAATTCATGCTGCTGTGCTGGGTCGTGATGGGACCGGTGCGACTGGTTGTCCCTGCCGCTGCCTCATCCGATAATGTTGATTTGCTCAGGCACTAACAGACGGACCCCTCTGGGGGTCCTCCAGGCACACAGTCAATCACTGGTACTCCAAAAGATAGTACTCCAAAGCTATTGAAATCACAAACTCTCTTCCTTCTCTTTCCATCTTTTGCCATCTCTTTTTGCCACTTCTCTCTTCACCTTTCCGTTTTCCTTTAAACTGAAACCTTTTTCTAGATTTCACCAAACCCCCTGATTTTAGAGTGCTGATCGGGCCGCATTTTTCAGTCTGAGCCGGGCCTGCGTCCGACAGGCATTAAGATGTTTTTGTCCAAGCTCAACCCGAGCCCGACACAGTAAAAATCTCTTTTTTTTTTTACTCATACTAATGACATGTGTACATTTGTTTGTGTGGAAAGCCCGCTTTTATTAAGCAACTACGGCTTCGGAAATGTCAACAGATGAGTGCATCAGCGCACACGGGGCAACAAGCACACATTAATAAGCTGTTTTAAATTTAAATTGTTCAATGTGTTAACCTTTCCTGATTGCTTCGTTTCCAAGGCCGACCATTGTCAGAAAACCAGTGGAGACTTGTTACCTCTAGTGCCGACGTTATAAAATGAATAACATCGGGGTTAAATTCCTGTTTCCAGTGAGCAAATGAATGTCTCCGGTGAACATGACTACAACATGAGCTTCTAGTTTCATGGTAGTGATTCCCGATAACAGCTGGTCATTTTGCATTTTTAACCTAGCCTCCCTCTTGCCCTGGCCCGCAAGGCTACACTGGGTGTGGCAAGGGTTGCAAGATTATTTTGATCAATATTTATTTTATATAATTAATTATCACGATTATTTGTTGATTTTAACCAAAACAAATGTTATTGTCACATAGGCTATTTATAACCGTTTTCTCATCCATATTGTGCTACATTCCTCTTATGTTGAAGTTGTATGTTGTACATACATACAGCTGCAATATATGTAAATGAAAATTATCTGAAATAAATAGGATATGTAAAAAAAATTATCTCTGAGAAAGCTCCTTCAATTGTTTTCAACAATAACTGATTAAAAGAGCTAGGGAGTGAGGGATTGCGATGGACATATGCTACTTACAGAGTGACGGCTGACTCATTATGAATGGGTCCAACACGGGTCGAATGGCGGGTCAGCAGAGTAACATACGTGCTGTGTGCGAAATGTCTGTATCATCACTGCACTGCATTTTTATGAACTATGATATTCTGGCCATGGGTCACATCTCTCACCCAGGTCCGGCAGGCTCTGTCTCACGCGCTATTATTCTACGAACTGAAGTTAGTTGCATTCAATAATTTCTTCTGTATTTTTTGCCGTGGACGCCGCTGAGCATGCATAGTTACCAGGGGAAACAACAGTACAAATACAGGTTTGCCTCTCATGCTTAACAGCTGTGTTAATAATAATTAATACTGTGGACAAATGTCAGTAGTGTGGACCGGTGCTGTCGCCGCCGTGTCTCTCCATGTTGCCGGGAAGCCGTGTGTGAGTGAATGGGGGCGGGGCTGCGCGGAGAGTAAGAGGAGGGAGGGATCCAAACACAGGCACGGCTTTACAGAAGAAATGGGTCATGTAACGCAAAAGTGAACCATATTGATAAACAACACTGCTACATTTGTGGAGAGGCAGCGGATGCGAGGACGTCAGGTGCACCGGTGCAACCTAGGAAAAATGTTAGTCGCACCCTAGAGCCCTGTGACCTAACAGACACTAACTAGCACCAACTAGCACTGGTCACTGCTGTTGTCTGAATAACAACACAGATGGGACAAAATGTTGCATTCACTAGTAAACTGGTAAACCTTGTGACCGACGTACGACCGACTGCTATCTGTTGTGGAATTGTCCTCACGTTAATCTATCCTGTGTGACTGTCTACATCTAGAAACTAAGCTGCGCAGTGCAGGGCACAACTCTGACTGGCTCATGATCAGACAGTGGTTTACGCAGCGGTAAATTGGCTGTGCCAAAAAACCCAGAGCGTTCTATGAACGGAATAACGCATTTGGAATATTGTGCAAATTTGATTGTGGGAAACCAAAATTGGGAGTAAAATTTGATTAATTGTGCAGCCCTAGGTGTGGCGTTCCTGATGTGGGTGTGTTATAAAAAGTAGTCCACCTACCCTCTAATCTTAATCTGATGAGGTTCTGGATAGGACAAACAGACTATGTGTAGCTCATTATTTTCCCTACGCAATCACTGTTAAACTAGAGTCCAAGAAGCCAATGCCCAATGTTGTTCTCACACAATCACAGTACTGGGACGGACTTAAGATGAAAAAAACACCCAAAGAAAGAACAAGTCACGTTTATTACACACTGATCAGCAGCCACTGTAACATCAGTTGTACACATAACTCCTTCATCCACAACAGTAGTAAAAGTAATTTGAACAATAACAATGAGTAACAATGAGAGCTACCAGATAGATAATACATTCTGCAGAAATGTACAGGACAGTGTCCCACAGTGATCCGACTTCGCATCTCTTAACAACACTGAGCCACCTCTCTCACTTTCCCCATCTCCTCTCCTCTCTCAGTCCCTCCGTCCCCCAGGCTACATTTTTCTCCACTATTCTCAACATCGTTACCATAATCAGATAAGACAACTACCTAGGGAGCACTAGCAACCCTACAGCACCTTGCTCCTGGCACCGTGTGTGTACATGTGTGCGTGTGTGTCAGTGTGTTTGAATTGCTCCTGGCACTTGGAAATCCTGTATTCCTTTTGACTGTCTTTTTTGGTGTTTTGATCTTTTCAAACCGACAGATGACTGGTGTGTGTGTGTGTGTGTGTGTGTGTGTGTGTGTGTGTGTGTGTGTGTGTGTGTGTGTGTGTGTGTGTTGTGTGTGTGTTGGAACATTTTTAAATTACCCAGCTCCTTCATAAGATAATATCTGTATTGTGGCTAACAATTCTGCTACAAATTACTGCTGAACTGTGAGTGTGTATCTATGTGTATGAGTGAGTGAGTGAGTAGATAACTGTGTGTGCATGCACAAGAAAGGGAGTACGCAAATGGTGTTTGAGTGTCAAGGTTGATTACGTTATTTTTCTGAATGGTCTAAACAGATCACATCACCATGCCATCAAACAAAAGGCCAACTGACTCACAAGAAAGCGCACACACACAAAATGCCAACATCCAAGCCACACCAACTATTGCCGTCAAACGATTAAAATATTTAATAGCTATTAATTAAATTAATATTCATAGTTAATGCGCGATTAAATCACACATTTTTATCTATTCTAAATTTCCCTTGATTTCTTCTTGTCCCATTATTTTTTCTCATTTTAATGCTCTTATCAACATGGAAAAGTGGATCAGCTTGCTTTGTGCAAATGTGTGTTTATTGAATACAACATTGGCATATAGCCTTCTGTAGTGTTCAATTTCACACGTAACATTCTCACTTGGAGCAGTCGTTCACACTTGAAGCAAATAATCTCTCACACAATGTAACACTGTCCCTCAAAAAAAGGGTGAAAAAACATACTTTGACAAGGGGGCGGAATGCTGCGACGATAGCTCAGTTCGAAACAACAAAACCCACAGATGACTTTGGTCTTGTCAATTTGGCAAATTTTAAAAAGTAAATTTTCCGTTCAGAATCTTATTGGCATCCATTTTGTCGTCTCGCGCATGCCATCCACTCAAAACATAACGTTACTACTCTTTGGCCGGCTCGCAAGCCCAAACAAGTGTGTGCGGCGTGCCTTTGTTTTGTTTCCGGTCTAGCTAGATCCGGTGTGGTGTTTTTTTTTTTAACGTAACTAGTTGTTGCAACAGTATGTGAAAAAATTACGTTTGCTAGGCCAAAAAGAACGTCAATCTTGAGATAAAAAAATTGACATTGTTAAAATGGGTTTGCGTTAATGCCGTTAATGACACGTTTAACTGACAGCACTAATACCAACACAACATACTTTAAGCAAAATATCTGCAAGTATTACCCTTTTATATGCCTTCATGAATATGTACAACATACAGATACTGTACATAAACATATAAACATATAAAAACCTGAACCCGACAGGGCATACTGTACACACACGCTTGCTTGCAAGTGAGACATAAGCAACTCTATATTTAGCCAACAACCCACTGGACTGCCAAATTACTGTACCAGGCATCAACACCAGTCCTCCAGCCAGCCAGTAAACTAAACTGTCAAGTTAGATTAAATAAGATAGATATAGCTGGGCACAATAATTTAAAGTACTGGTCAACATATATACCATCCTCATTCCTGGCTTACCCCTCTAGCCTTGAATAACACTTTAAATCAAACAGCAGTTGGATTACAGTACATTCCTTTGTCTATGTGTATTTGGCATCTTCAGTCTCCTTTTTCAAAAGTAGTCACTGGAAACTTAATTTAAACAATGGTTTAGAATGTCTTTATGATACCAAGATTATTAAAAATGGTTATCCATTTTTAGTTTTTGTATGATCAAATTGATCAGCTGAGCCCTTTCTTCTGTTTAATTGTTTTTTTTAATTATTAAAAGACATGGAATTTATTTGAGAATTCAAGATGTAAAATGTCATTATTATGGTTATATACTTTTACTATCAATCAAAGTACCAGAGAGGGGCAAAGGAAGAAGTTAACAAAAAGTGTCATGGAAAAATGCAATAATGCCTTTTAAAATGTATGCAAAGCCAAATAAAAAGCAGGGCCCAAATGATTAGACAAACAAACAACTTAAGTTACTTTTCCCCCAAGTATCCCTGGTGTTATTGTACAGAGACCCAGAGGTACAGAGCCCCAGAGGTGACATGGAGTGGAAACAACAACAAAAAACAGGATTTTTTTAAAGATTTTACAAAAAAACATGTACTGGGGACTTTGTTTTGTGTGAGGCCTTTTGCTGCCAAGGCCTCAGCCTACATGGGGCGCACACTCCTACTGGGTGAGCTAGAGGCTGCCCCGTATTTTTTCCTTTTACCTACTTTATTCTTTCTATTTAGCACTCCTTCAAACATGCAACAAGGTTCACCATAATAACATTAACATATGCAGAGTTTATCTGTAAAATAATCTAATGTGTAAACAAGTATTCAATTATCATACTCACCTAAATAGATTAATTCTAAGAGTTTACGGGGTTTTGAAGTTTTCCCTACAGGTCATAGACGTTTTTGAAATGTTGTATTGAAAGTGTGAAGCATTGCCTGTCTGTGTATGTGTGTTTGATGTAATGTGTGTGCCCTCGGCCCCAGCAGCTGTGCCAAAGCAGATGTTTGCCGGTATAATTAGCACAAGCTCATAGAGGGTAAGAGAAAAAGATTGACAGAGAATGAAAGAGAAGTACAGAGGAAGAAATTGAGACAGTATGTCTATGATCAATGTTTGTGAAAAAGAGAACATTCTGCTTTCACAACCCTTATGACAACAGTTAAATGCAAACCTGATGGTGCTTCTAAGATGATGAAGATTAATGGCATGCACACAAACTCACCTATGGACGCACATTCATACATTCATGCTCATAAGCATGTGCCTCTCATTCTGACCGACTCGAGAACGTTTAACAGGGTAGCTGTCTCTCAAGCCACTATTGTGATCCCTAAAATCCTTGAGATTTGTTACCTGCAAAACAATGTGTGTCCATCTCTCCAGTGTAAGCCTCCCCTCTGTTCTGAAGCTGATGGTCAAAGGATTCTGACTGCTGGTCTGACCATACCGCAGGGTGACCGCCTGCTCGGACACTGTCACAGAAAAAAACAACCTCTCCCCTGAGCTCTTCTCCAGCAGCATCCTGAGGGAAACAAAAACACACATATACGCAACACAATGATTTCAGCAGCATTTGAATATCTGGCAGTGATAAGTGTTATAACTTAACTAAGAAGAAAATAAGAAGTAAGAGTGGACTCTAAAAGCCACTACACACATTCATACACACAGTCTCTCATTCTGACATTTACACATTGAATATCAATATTTTACATGACTGCTAGGTTTGAGCTGCTACACTGGGTGCAGACACGGACACCCTCCCTGTGTCATATTAACCACCATCACTGACATTTTATGGGAAATCATGACTTTTATGAACCCAGAGCCACATACCATATAAATCACAGATAGATGTATGCATGTGAAAGAGACCATATATATGTATGTCTGCATATGCATGTGAGTGTGTGAGTGCGTCTGAGGGGAGAGACAAAGATAGGTGTAAGAAGAAAGTTAAGACTAGTTGGTTACTTGGTTACTACATATCTGAGTTACTGGACTGAAAATGTTTGTTGCATCAAAAGTGCAGTGCTGTAACTTATGATATATATTCAGATTGAACTAAGCAATATTGTTATTAGGGCCGCACAATTAATCGCAATTTTATCTAAATTGCAAAATGGACTAGTGCAATATCCAAATTGCAGGGGGGGGGCAAATATTTGTTAAAGGCAAAATGTGTGTCAAGCCATTCTGACTTAAGTATTGTGAATTAGAATGATGATACAAAAAATGATCATTCCCAATATCGTGAATCATATTGCAATATCAGTCAAAATAATCGCAATTAGATATTTTCTTCATATCGGGCAGCACAAATTGTTATTAATAATTAAGCTGCCTTTAATTTATAATGTATTACTTATTTGGTCTATAAAATGTCAGAAAATAGGGAAAAATGCACAAAGCCACAGAGGGCACAGAGTGAAAAGTGCTTGCGGTGTCTAATCAACATATATTTAGTTTTCAATCGCAGAAAACCAGCAAATACACATTTTTGAAAGATCCAGAAGCAGTAAACTTTGGGAATTTTTGCTAAAAACTCTTATGTTTAATTGAGCGAATAATCAATAATTTGTTGTTAATTTTCTGTTGGCTTATCTGTTTCAGCTATAAATTATTCAATCCGTTGCTAGGGCAAGGTAAGGTGATGGGTGAGGGAAAGACCAGCAAGTTGTCAAAACTTCAAGGTTTTTCTTTTTCCAAACAAAGCACAACAGCAAATAATGCTTTCCATCCTCTGTGAGAATTATGGCACGTACAATTCACGCTACCCCATGTCGTCCATGTAGGAAAAGTCCAGTGCATGCAACCAAACTAAAAATAAAATGTCTATTAAATATGACATTGTCAAGATATATAAACAGAACTCAGTGTCTGGAAGTGAAGCCATGGTTTAGTAACAGGTGGCTGGCTCTGTTCATTGTTCATATGCGGGGAGGGATGTGAAATCACAGAGAGAGGGGGAGACAAAGAGAGAGGGGTTAGGAGAGATGGACAGAGGTGAGGATAGAGACCTCCTTTCATCTGGCTTCTTTGATGGCAGCCATGATCGTCTCTACAACAAAAGACTGATGGCCAATGACAGCAACAGAAAGAGTGGGAGAGCGAGAGAGTGAGAGGGGAGAGATATTACTTCCATTCAGATGCATTCAGCCATACAGGTGTCATGTTCGGAAAACCAAGACAACAAGACTTGTCTGTCATTTGAATCCCCAGACTTCACTAACAAAATCACAGCATGACATTTAAAGAAGTGATTTGATCTCGGTCTGATTCTCCCTGTTCGGAGTTAAATTTAACTGACAGCAACATTTAAACTGGACATCAGGTGAGTTACTAGAACAGGTCTAGGTCTTTGTTCAAACCTGTCCCCACTGCAAAGTTATCAGCCATGTTTATTTTTGCAGGAAATTGTGCAATATGTGAATGTTGACAGACTTTATCTTGTGCACGCTCAACAAACCCATAAGCTTACTTATTATGTTTGTTTAATCCACAAAGAGGAAATTATTTTCCCCCTTTCTTACTACTACTGTCCATATAGAGCCAACAATGTCTGATCATTTAGAAAGACTAGTAAAGACTTTTACAATGCATTTTACTACATACGTTAATTTGAAAAAGGTAGTTATTTAAAACAGATACAATAATCACACCGATTTTACACATCAAAGTCTGTTACAGGTTTCAGGAGGAGTTCTACTGCTTATATGTTTGCATTGGATGAAGCCTTTTGTTGATAAGATTTTATTGATACCAATGCCCTTATTGATACGGCTTGTCACTTCGATTCTTTATCAATTCCCTTCATGATTCCTGATCAAAAATTTCTGTGGAAAAAACAAGACTAACACAGGTTTTCAGCATCAGTGAAACTGTTTTATGATCTCTGAGTCTGAAAACAGTGTAGATTAAATAAGAGAATCTTTGTAGAGCATTTGTTTCATTTAGGTTTTCTTAGTCAAATTTAAAATTCTGCTGAGCCTGCCCGCGTGGCGCTCATGTTACTATAATAATACATTTATTTTAATAGGATATTTGCCCTCGGTAACGGACGTGCTGCTCAGTTGGTTGGATGGTAGTGTGTCAAATACATGGCATTGTTGGAATTGAAGCCCATGTTGCATAGAAAGATGTTACAGCATTTGGCAACATTACTTAAAATTATTATTTTACAGACATTAGAAACAGCGCTGGTTTAAATGTTCTTTATAAAATGAAGCCACGTTTTGGACAATTTCTTTCTCTCCGCCATGACTCCTTCTTGTTGCAAGTTTCCAGCAGTTTGACATCATTGTTTCGCAATGTGCAACAGTCAGAAAAACATGATTGCGTCGATAAAAGGAATTGAAAACAGTGTTTCCCAAAGGTTAAGAATTTACTTGTGGTAGTGGGTGGCCCAGGATGTGACGTTGCAGCGAATGATGGCTGGGTTCAGACAAAAACTAGCCAAACTTATAGGTTTATGAACTATTTTTTGAAACATTACAGATACTTTAGAAAGAATTATGATTATAATAATATTGTTTTACATATTAAACGAATTAGACTAAAAGATGATACTGATACAAATGAAAATATTGCAACACTATGCTGCTTCTGACACATTTCAGGGTGGTTATTAGGGCTGCACAATATGAGGAAAATATGCAATATTCCAAAAAGTTGTTGAATATTGCGATAATGTACTCAGTTCTGCCTTTCCGCTGCTTTCAGTATTCTGCTAAAATACTAAAAATTGCTCGTTGAATTCAGTGCCCATACTAGCGTGCTAGCTTGTTCTCAATGGTAAAACACTGCTACAACACACACTAGTTCACCATAATCTACAAAAGAACTACTTACATGTCCCTGTTTTGCAGGTATTCCACAGGTGTGCCTTCATTTAGAAGAAGTCTCCAAGCTAATTGGAGAAAGAGTTATCTAGCTGATATGATCTTACCTAGCTACTGAGCATGTGTGACTCCCAAAAAAGATAGTATAGAAGTGAGACGTCTCTCTGTAAACATACAGGGTGAAAACAGAATCTGCAGCAATGTGCGGTACAACAAAAATATGATGTTTTTTGAAAATGAAACCATGTAAAACCACTCTGGTTAAACCTCAAAATAAAATTATCAACCTGAAAATGAGCATAATATGGGCACTTTAAAACAAATGAAAGTAGCTTAGCCCGGATAAGCGGTTAGTTGGAGTCAGCTCCGGTTAGCTCCGTTCTAAAAAGGTATGGAGCGGAAGAGACTGCCGCGGACCGGGGTAACAACCAGACTCTGATAAATGATGTTTGGGGAGCTTTCACAGCGGCGTGGCAGCGATGTTGCTATGGTTTCATTGCTACACTTCATCCCACGGCAAGACCACCAGCTGCATGCTACTACGAACGATAGCCTCTGAGCCTGAAGTGCAGCGTTGACACTGTCATGCACAAGACTTTACGAAGGGGAGGGTGCTGGAGGCAGCTGGTCTGTGCACGCTGTAAAAAATTAAAATGCACAGCTGATTGGGAACATAAAGTTAATTCAGATTTTATCTAGTTAGGCGGGTCTCAATCTACCTGGGCGGGTTGCCCAAGGAGAACCTATGTAGGGGAAACCCATGATAAATTCTGAGGCATACAATTCTTATGGATCAGACCATTTGGAAAAGGTTCTCAACTGTAATTGGTTCAGTCAAATTGCATTGTGGGAAATGTAGGCCCCCAAAATTTGTTTTCTACATATATGGATATGGATGTATAATACATCCAAGTGTTTTGACAAGGAAAAAGAATGCCTGGAATAAAAAAGATGATATCTCTGGTCCTGCTGAAAACATTTCTATTGTTTTTATTTGTAAAGTGTCCATTGTAAGTCCAAAATCGGCAGAGTAGTCTTTTACTAGGTACATTTCACTAACAAATACGTATGTTTAGCATACTTTTAGTTCCAGAACAAAGAATCCCATGTTGTTCAATCTACTTTGAGTGTTGCTGTATGCTGGAAGAGGAGATAGAGCTGCCAAGTAAAGCCAACTGATCTTTTGTGCTTTTTGTGTGGTGTGTGTGTGTGTGTGTGTGTGTGTGTGTGTGTGTGTGTGTGTGTGTGTGTGTGTGTGTGTGTGTGTGTGTGTGTGTGTGTGTGTGTGTCTGCAAGCTGATCTGTGTAACTCTGCACCATACCTACCCTGCCTGCAACATACCAGCCCCCTCTCATCCCCTTTCTCTCACACTCCACATGTCTGAGAAGAACATGACAGCAAGTTGTTGGCCAACATTTCCTGAAAGTGATACTGACGTGACCAGACTTGACCTAATTGCTTCTTGTTATTAGATCAATATCACAGGGCTTTCACTTTCATTCACTTTCGATGTTTGAAAATCATATTAGATATCATATCCAAACAGACATTTGACTATATATCACAGCAGTGTGTGTTTCCAGCAGGGCACTGTATTTCATCAGTAGCACAGGCTAGTGATGGACTACTCTGATATGGTACATTAGTGATTGTGACTCTTACTTATTACACACAAATGTTAAAAGAAAGCCTCATACAGTATCTCCAACTATGCAATTGACGGATTATTGTCATTGATAATTGAAAATGATTTAAAAAAACAAATTGAACTTACATCTCTCCAGGAGAGCTTGGTTTTATCCACAATGCCAGGGTGAGGGAACCCAACGTTCCTAGTTTCTGTGAGGAGGGAGAGACCAGACATCCATCCGGGAATGGCAGAAACCGCACACTACTGGATCCACCAGCAATCCCCTCTGGACTAGTAGAGGTTCCGGTCTTTGTCTGAGTCTCAGGGCGAGTGTCATTCCTGTCCTCAGTTACACAGGTACCCCTGGTAGAATAAAGTTAATACTTTCCCTCAAAAATTACCTTTTTATTTTTTTTATTTTGCATGAAATGAAACATCAGAGGTCTTCAAAAATCCTCTGAAAAACCTTAATAACATTACTAAAAATGTGATCCATATACCTGTGTGCAGGCAGAAGCAGAGGGGCATACGGAGGTGTGGAGGATCTATAGGGACACTCCTGGATACAGAAGGCCTGATAACATGTCATCAGCTCAGTCTGGGAGGACGGGGACTGGCAGTAGCTGCTCCGCTCTGGAACCCCACAGGTGGAACGAACCGGAGAGGTCGACACAGGTTTGAAGGCAGCAATGTTCTCCATTCGTGGGAAATTTCCCTAAGAACAAAGATGGTTTTACAATATATATCATTTTATTTAATCTGGGTCTCTCTTGCCCCTTATACTTTTTGTGGCTGCAGCAACCTGAGACATCTAGATACAGTAATGACCTACAATGCCATTTTAGCAGTTTGGAAAAATCTATACAATGTGCTATACAATGAAACCTATGGGTTATAGAATAAGGGTATGATATAGCATAACAGAATTAGCAGGCAAACCTCCTATCATCACACATAGTGTACAGTTCATTTACAATGTATTAGGACAGGTGTTTTGAATAAAAATGTAAATAAATGAATGCTCGCTGAATTCTTATTGCCATTTAGCTGCTTCAGTTTCAGGGCCCTGGTTTTGTGCATGCTGGTTCACTGTCACACTGTCTTGACTTAATGGGAACTTCACCAGAACAGAGCCATCTTACTCCCATAGACCGTTAATAAGTCTTTGTCACTCGCCGATGTAAGTCAACTGCAGATCAAATCAATTCGATATACTACTTTGATTGCAAAACAGCATGTGACGTCATTACGCACAGATTTTTATTCGCTTTAAAGCCGTTGGATGGAAACACACTTTCACCAGGTTTATTCGTATGAGTTTTTTTACCGAGATTCAGATAATTTGATTGACAAGTGGATAGAAACTTAGCTAGTAACACCTGTGCTTTTCCTACTATGAGAGGTCAACATGTCAATTCATATTAATTTGTACATCGTCTGTTAATTATTCTTCCAGTTTTGGGTTCACAAATTACAATTGGCTCTTGAAAGCCACTCTTACCTGTGATGAAGCAGATTTTGGACATAGGCTGAAGAGGAGGAGGGTTAACCAGAGGAAGATATGATGCCACCTCATCCCTTTCATCATGTTTTCCATTGTTCCAGTGATGTTTTTCAGGTTAAATAACCAAGAAAAAACAGGCATTGTCTTCCTTTTTGTTAACCTTTTCTCCATTTGATTGATTTCACCTTCTGTTTCTGCAGCTGACAGAATCCCAGTAACATCAGTCTTGCTCTCATACTTTCCATTCAAGCATTTCCTCCCACTTATAAGGTCTTTTATAACTTTCTTGTTGCATTTGTTCCTTAAGTTACACTGCTCCTCTCTCCTTACTCTCTCCATCCTCTCTCTGCTGACTCCTCTGCTCCAAGTTTGTCTCTTCCTTTTTGCATTCTCTCCCTTTGTTTCTCCCTTGTCTTCTTTCTGTTCCATCCATCTCTGGCCTTTGACCCCACACAATTCTAGAATTGGGTTCTCCAAGGGGTCCTGCATGGTCTGAGGTTCTAGAATATTAGACCTGGGTGCTGCAACATTCTCGGGGGCAGAGGGATGTTCACAAACCCGGATTTCTTTCGGAAGCGTTCCAGCAATGCTTGAATAAGTGATGACTGTCATGGTTTCATAGTTCCAGGGTTACAGGGACATTTGTTACAGGCCAGTGCCCCTAGAGCGAGGCTACAAAACTTAGCTCTTTGTTACACTGTCTCTGTCACTCGCACACACATATATAAAAACACACACACACACACACACACACACAACACACAAACCACAACCAAAGCCTTCACATGATAGGTAGGATTTCACAATCTAGAGAGGGAAAAGAGAGAAGGAAAGAGAGACTTGGTCAGACCAAAATCCAACATGAGACATATCTGAGGGGAGTGAAATGCCATGCATGCTATTCCCTAGCCAAAGCCTACACTATCATGTACAGCTTGATGGAGGCACAGCTCAACTGATACTGCTACATTGCTTTCCCCTTTTCTTCATTTTCCATTGAATTAAACATGCCCTTTTTCCTCTGGCCTCCAAGTTTTTATCCAACTGAACGGATTTTCACATAAGTTTGTTGGAAATTGAGGCTTAGGCCAAAGCTCTCTTCATTACAATACTTAACAGCTTCAATTTCACATTTTGACATACAAAAAGAGGCCAGCAGTGCAGTCATCTCTAGGGCTGAATTACTTGGACCCTGTCTTGCTTAACCTACAATGTGCGTTGGAAAATAGGAAAGCTCCCAATGTATCTAATAACGTGTGCTATATGCTCTGCAAATTTATAAATCTATTCAGATCTTGTGACAAGCTAAAGTATCTGGTGGCTCCTTGTGTTTACCTGTCGGTGTTGACTCCCAGCACAAAGCTCTATCCCAAGTGCAGCGTCAACAAACAAATAACACTTGTTGCTCTGGCATGAGTCGGACAAAACAAGCTAACTACCTGTATTTCTCCACACCTGTCTGTCAGTGATAGCAGCCGCCGCTCCAGTAGAAAAAATAGTCCTCTCCAAACATGACTTGAGTTATTTTGTCCGTCGTTCTAGTCCACAATTCGTCAGAAAAAAAAACCTGAATGCCAATACAGCTCAACTTGTCAAAGCTCCTCTTTTTTTCTCTCTGTCGTACCTCTCTCAATCAGAACATGCGGTACGCGGTGCTAAGGAGATTACCGCGAGTCACCATCTGGCCAGCAGCGCTTCAGGCGGCAGGATATTGGGCGCAAAGTAACGACTAGACAACGTTACAGCGTTCAGAGCCAAGTAACGGAAACATGAGAGCCCTGGGGTCGGCGTGAGAACAAACAGTGCGACATATCCGTTTTGCATCTGTTACAGAATACTAAAGAATATCAGTGACAGCAAGGCATTAATACGCTATTTTAAAAGCCTAATTACCCCCTGCCTGGTAGTAATGCTTTACCCCCCACCTACGTGGGATGCGTCTGGGTTTCAGACAAGTGGCTCTCAGAGAAAAGAGGAACGCTACTGCCGTCGCTAGGCAACGGTGATCCGCTCCAGCCCATGGCTCCTGCCAAAGAGAGTGTAGGAAGAAAATCATTTAATGGACTAGCTGTCAAATTTATGTTTTTACTTATACTAAATCACCATTTAAGGGTGCAATGTATTATGGCACTGATGAGAAAATACAAACAGAAAGGAGGTCCTACATTATAGGAATGCCAGAATGAGAGGCAAAGGGTTGTCTTTTCTTGTCAGCAATTTAATGGCAGTCACCACCAGGGATGTACTGCTATGTGTGTTATTAATGGGGTCTTGGTAACAATTACCACAAACGACTAATTACAGTACGTGCCTTTGATGAAGCCCCCCTGTATATAAATGTGACCAAACTATGTATGGTAGAGCTGCTGTGAATGCCTTATGATATATGGTTGATAATTTAGAAAATACTATTTTTTTTAAGTAGGCCTATTTCCCTGTGTGTGTGAAAGTATGAGTGTACTGTAAACTGAATTGTAAAATCTTATAATAAAGATAGAAATTATCAAATTCAATGACAGAAAAATTTGATAGGGTAGATAAACGGTTCTATCTCTTCATTCTAATAAAAAGTAACTTAACACTGAAGTTGATGGGAATTGTTTCCTCTCTTACATCGTTTGCAATTCAAATGCTACTTGCACTATTAGCTGTAGGCCTATATGAAAGTGAGGGTATATAGTCTAATAATGATTGTGTGAACATAACAACAAGAGTAAACTGTCACCATTAGATCGTATACATCTTATCATATATTTGACCTTCTAACCAATGTTAGACAAATCTAAAATTGGAATAAATCTAACCTAAACCAGATGCATGCATTAATCCGCTAGTTTCATAAAGCTGAACATCCACTATCAAATTATAGCTTAAACAATCCCATCAACACACACAGCAGAAGCACTAGCTCAAGTATACAGTAGTTTAGACTTCCAGTGTGTGCTTAAGCGCTCTGCATTTAAATTGTGTAAACATTTCCACCAAAAAACACCCTCTCTTATATTTTTTCCTGCCAACAAGTTTTTACGTTATCATACTAATCGCGTTTGAACAGCTGCAATTTGCTTTGGTTGAACAAAGGCATTCTAACTAGGTTTTAATTAAGTGTTCCTAATGACCTTAAGGAGATTAGAGGTTCGCCTTCTAATCAATACCAGGCAGAGAGAAGCAAAGGGAGGGGAGAGGAGGAGAGGGGAGGTGGCTAGGGGCTAGGATAGAGGTAGTTAGGAAAGGGGTAGAAAAGGAAAAAAAATGAACACAGTGAAAGACCGAAAGAAAGAAGAGGAAGTAGAAAGTGGAGGAAGAAAACAATGAACTTGATCTGATTATGTTTAAAAAAAAAGTCAAAACCTTATCTACATATTCATTTGAAAATATCATGATGCCAGATTTCTTCACTGGCCAACAAAATGATAACATGTTTGCATTGCTTAAATGAATCAAGAAAAACCACCTAGTGACAGAGGGGGGTAATTTGTGCATCCCTCCACAAGCAAACATTGATCAGTTAGCCAGAAAAGAGTTTTTCCTTGTATTACCTTCTTCTTTCCCTCTAAGAGGGTGAAAAGGACGCCAGGCTGGGATCATCAAGAGCTTTGTTAGCTAAGAAGAGTTTCTCTTATACCCTCTTCATAATATATTTGCATAGATTTGCACACAGTGTGTCCACATGACAGAGAATCTAGTCATACATTGATTGTACTAATTTATTCAGCCAGACGCATTCAATTCCAGAGATTGAAGTGCTATCACACAAACGGGATTAAAACCGGATGACGATCGCACAATTAATATTGTCTCATTTTCTAAATTACTAATGTATGACTTATATTTGCCTAAATTGTGTTTGCTGGTCTAATAACATTAAGGGTAATATGGTAAATGTATCGTCTCTCTGAGTCTCCAGAGCAGCATGAATATGTATGGAGACATCCTTGGCCTCGCTGCTGATTAGGAAAAGTGGAATAAATTGATGGTTGGACTGTGTGTTTTTTAGCAAAATACAATATTAGGTTGTACATATGGAGATGTTACACAGACACACACACACACACACACACACACACACACACACCACACACACACACACACACACACACACACACACACACACACACACACACATTTTAGGCATCATGCATTCAAGAGCCATTTTATCTCTTGAATAATAGGTGTACATTGGTGAGTGCAAGCTTATCACTTGGCTGCGATTGATTTCAGATTTTTCTTTCAGTGTGCACGTCTGTGTGCACGTATGTTAGCATTTATACATATTTAGGTTTAAGGAGCATTGTGGAGTTTTTGTTTAACTAACAAAACCAGTTAGTGGTTTGGTGGTCAAAACCTCTGCAGCATATGAATAACAACATCTACATTCTACACATTTGTTTTTTTAATCACTTTGGTGCACAAAACCATACCACCTCAGACGAGGTAGATTTTTATAGATTCACATAGTGGTTACATTCTCAGCAGATTCCTTCACATCAAGAGACCACACTATGATGCATCATTTGTTTCCAGTATCTTCCTTCCAGTAATTTTTTTCACAAGACATTCTAAGAGGAGATGTAACTGGAATGCACATTTTTTTTACTGTCTTTGTAGTCCGTCTTTTAAATTAAATTTAATGTGCGTTGAATATGCACATCTACGTATAAATTTCAGGAACGTCTGTCTGTCTGTTTGTGTGTGTGTGTTTGTGCATGCGCGTGTGTGTGTGTCCGTTATGTGCATATCTGTAGAACCGTTAGTCCAATGGATTTCAAACTTGGCATGTGTCTTTCTACGGGCATGTGTAATTGCAGTGCCAAGTTTGAGTGTGTTGTTTGGATTAGAAAAATGCAAAATATTTAATTAAATATATATCGGTAAAAGAAGCACACGTTGGCTTTTGCCGCTTTAGCCGCTAGCCACTCCCCCTCTCACACTGATCACTGACTGAGCAGACCAGAGACAGACAGCAGCGGAGCTTCCATCCATCCATCTTCATCCGTTTATCCTTTATCGGGTATGTAGCAGCTCCAGCAGGGAACTCCAAACTTCCCTTTCCCAAGCCACCTCAACTGCTCCTTTTGACGGACAAAGGAGCAGCGGCTCTACTCCGAGCTCCTCTCGGATGACTGAGCTTCTCACCCTATCTCTAAGGGAAACGCCAATCACCTTCCTGAGGAAACCCATTTTGGCTGTTTGTACCCTGGATCTCGTTCTTTTGGTCATGACCCAACCTTCATGACCATAGGTCATGGAGGAATATAGAAAAAAACACTGACCGGCAGATCAAGAGCTTTGTCTTCTGGCTCAGCTCTCTTTGCGTCACAATGGTGCAATAAACTGAATAAAATACCACAGCCGCTGCTCCGATTCTCCAACCAATCTCCTGCTCCATGGTCCCCTCAATCATGAACAAGACCCCAAGGTATTTAAACTCCTTCACTTGGGGTAAGGACTCGTTCCCTACCTGAAGAGGGCACTCCATCGGTTTCCTGCTGAGAACCATGGCCTCAGTTTTAGAGGTTCTGATCCTCACTCCAGCCGCTTCACACTCGGCTGCGAACCGATCCAGTGAGTGCTGAAGGTCACATGCCGATGATGCCTTCAGGACCACATCATATGCAAAAAGCAGCGATGATATCCCGAGCCCACCAAACTGCAACCCCTCCCCACCTCGACTACGCCTCGATATCCTGTCCATAAATATTACAAACAGGATTGCTGACAAAGCGCAGCCCTGGCGGAGGCCAACCCTCACCTGGAACGAGTCGGACGTACTGCCAAGAACCCGGACATAGCTCTCGCTTTTGTCATACAGCGATTGAATGGCCCTGAGAAGGGACCCCATACTCCCGCACTTCCCACAGTATCTCCCGGGGGACCTGGTCATACGCCTTCTCCAGAGCCACAAAACACATGTAGACTGGTTGGGCATACTCCCAGGCTCCCTCCAGGATCCTTGCAAGAGTGAAGATCTGATAAGTTGTTCCACGACCAGGACAAAATCTGCATCATTCCTCTTCAATCCGAGGTTCGACTATCGGCCAAACCCTCCTTTCCAGCACTTTGGAGTAGACGTTACCAGGGAGGCTGAAAAATGTGATACCCCTGTAATTTGCACACACCCTCTGGTCCCCTTTTTTGAAGAGGGGAACCACCACCCCGGTCTGCCACTCCTTAGGCACTGTCGCAGACTTTGACGCAATGTTAAAGAGGCGTGTCAACTAAGACAGCCCCTCCACACCCAGAGCTTTCAGCATTTCTGGGATCTCATCAATCCCTGGGGCTTTGCCACTGTGGAGTTGATTGACTACCTCAGCGACTTCCACCAGGGAAATTGACGACAATCCCCCATCATCCTCCAGCTCTGCCTCTACCACAGAGGACGTGTCAGCTGGATTTCGGAGATCCTCAAAGTGCTCCTTCCACCGCTCTATTGCCTCCTCAGTTGAGGTCGACAACATCCCATCCTTATTGTACACAGCTTGGAGGATTCCCCGCTTCACCCTCCTGAGGTGGCGAACGGTTTTCCAGAAGCACCTTGGTGCAGACCGAAAGTTCTCCAACTTTGCCCCTTGAGGCACCTAAGACCCTAAGACCACAGCGTCCCGCCGCAGCTTTAGCAATATAAACTTTGAATATTGTCCACTCAGGTTCAACGCCCCCAGCCTCCATTGGGATACTCACAAAGCTCCGCCTGAGTTGTGAGTTGAAAGTCCGTTAGACAGGGGCCTCTTTTAGACGTTCCCAATTTACCCGCACTACCCGTTTGGGCTTAGCAGGTCTGTCCAGAGTGTCCCCCATCCCCTGACCCAACTCACAACCAGATGGTGATCAGTTGACAACTCCGCCCCTCTTTTCACACAAGTGTCCAAAACATACGGCCTCAGATCAGATGAAACTATTTTAAAATTGATCATTGATCTTTGGCCTACGTACCAAGTACACTTATGAGCATCCCCATGTTCGAACATGGTTTTTGTTATGGACAATCCATGACTAGCACAGAAGTCCAACAACAGACAACCACTCTGGTTCAGATCAGGGAGGCCGTTCCTCCCAATCATGCCTCTCCAAGTATCTCCATCATGTGTACGTTGAAGTCCCCCAGCAGAACTATGGGGTCCTCTACTGGAGCCCCATACAGGACTCCATTCAAGGTCTCCAAGAAGGCCGAATACTCCGAACTCTTGTTTAGTGCGTGTGCACAAACAACAGTCAGAGTTTTCCCCCCTATCACCCTAAGGCGTAGGAAGGCGACTCTCTTGTCCACCGGGGGAAACTCCAATGTAGCGGCGCTCAGCTTGTGAGCATCCCCACACCCGGCGGTGCCTCACACCCTGGACAACTCCGGAGTAGGACAGAGTCCAACCCCTATCCAGGAGTATGGTTCCAGAACCAAGAATAGGTGTAGAGGTAAGCCCCACTAGATCTAACTGGTAGCGCTCCACCTCCCGCAGAAGTTCCAGCTCCTTCCCCCACACAGAGGTGACGTTCCACGTCCCCAGGGCCAGCCTCTGCTGCCCGGATTTGGTCCATTGAGGACCCTGACCCACAAAAATGTGCAAAGTAGCACTAGGCTACTTTGCAAACTCAAAAAAACGATAACTGCCAAATTGACGTTTCAGAATCCTACACATGCAAAGCACAACCAGCTACAGACAACAGGCAGACAGAGACTGTTGCCACTTAGGCCTACGGTATAGGGTACAGCTGTAACGATTTACCAAACCCAGGATTCGGTTTGTATCACAATTTTTGACACACAATTCGATACAAACCTCAATTTATTTAAAGAGTTGGAGTTACAGGAAATGTAATACAACCTTTTTCCTGCCACATGGGATAGTTTTGTCATTGATTACATCCCACTTTGCAACACAGCAATACAACAGAGACCTTATGATATTGAATGATTTCAGTGTTGATTGATCCAAAAGATTTTTTTGTACCTTAAAATAATGTTTTGAAAATCGTTTCAGTGTTTCATCAACTCGTTGGAATGAGACATATGAATAATGGTAATGGTAACAGTAATTGACAATTCTGCTTGCAACCTGTAGGGGTACCGAAGAAGAAAAGGGCTTTGGTGCTTACAGTAAAAGTGATGGTTGCTGGTAGCTAATCATTAGCTACTTGCTAATTTGTTTTCCGAGAGCAGACGAGAGCGGGCACTTTCAGGGTGGTGTGGCCGTAAGCAGCTACTTGCTAATTCTTGGTGGGTAACCTAAGACTACGACATCATTCAACACGCTCAGTTCTTTTTAGTAAGATTGTTTTGACCACGCTTCACAGCTCTGAGCTAACCCACAAATTCATCAGAACTTTGACTGTATAGATAGACTAATCTAACGATAATTTAGCCAGCTAGCTAGCTAGCACTCCCCTTGTCTGTCTGCCTCAGTCTCACGGGCGCTGCAAGGCTTCTGTCAGGATGAGAGCTGACAACCACCCCCACGGACACATTGACAGCCCCCCGCCAACAACCAACAACCATCCACTCAATCATAGACAGTAAAAGAAATGGATCAACAGATCCCGTTGTTCTGGAGTGTTACTGTGCAGCCTCCAACTGAGCTTGACAATGTAGATGTGACGGGGGCAACCTGTCTGAAAGTTTTAAGTATTCCGGTAGCTGTGCCAAGAAAAATCTCGATCATTCCCGATCTTGCAGAAACGGAATGCATAGGTATATGTTAGGCGATAACATAGACACAGGCTAATTAGGCTGAACAAAAAGTAATCTCGGAGATTATTCCTTCACAACTCTATGCAAAGCGAGAAAATCTCAGAGCTAAACCGGGCAGACACAGCACTTTTAATCAGACTCACCCTGTGTTGGGTTAATTAAGTCTACTACTAAACAATAACATTACCATTGCCAATATGCCACCACACTTCAAATCCCCTATTTCACCGTTAACTGTCAAGCCACTAAACCTTTATGGAAAAATAACACCTCTGATCAAATGTTAAATGCGTTTATGCAATCATACAACATGAGAAAACACTGTCTCTCTCTCTCTCTCTCTCTCTACACACAGACACACACACACAGACACACACACACACACAGACACACACACACACCACACAGACAACACACACACACAACACACACACACACACACACACACACACACACACACACACAATTTTTTGATTAACGTAAATATGTGCTAATTAGCTCTCATAACGGGCCGGGTGGGTAGCGCACTGCCATTAGTCCATGAGGCTTATGTCTGAATACTCTACATTTTCATTGTGATATTTTGTGATTACATTTTGAATCTGCAATGTTCTCTGTCAGGTAAATCAATAAGTTAAAAGTGGGGTATAAAGGGTGTACAGGGGAGTTAGATATGAAGTGGTTTAGGGTCTTTCTGTAAGTAATTTTGGGGTACAATTTGGTTTTGATTAATTCTACAAGCAGCAACCCCACAGGCCAAGCAATTGGCCCGTTCCAAACAGGCACATTTTCAACAGGCACTGCACTAGTACATCAAATCTCTTTCATTTTCCTCTTCCACTTACGTCACCCTGGTGTCTATGCTCTATTTTGGTCACTTCTGTTCTCCTCTCATACACCTTTCCCACACATACCACTCTCCATGAGCAACACTCATTCTTTCCTTCATTCACTCTATTCCCTTCTCCCCTCTCCATGCCCTCAATCCCTCTTACCGTCCTCTATCACTGCTCTTCTCTAAATGTCCTCTTCTTTCTTGTCCTTGTTTTATGCTGCATTTTCTATAAATAGATATATATTTTAATCCACATTCATCATTTATCCACCTTGGCTCTAAATGAAATGCACCAGAAACTAGATATAAAAAACAATTTGGCTTTTCCAAGGCTTCTCAGATTTTATACCCTTAAGTCACAGGGTGTGTGTGTGTGTGTGTGTGTGTGTGTGTGTCTGTGCAAGCTTTTTGCCCCCTGTTGGGGTTGAGGCCAGTGACACCCTCAGGGCTGTGCTGTCCAATCCCCTCCATGCTGCGTTTCTATAGGATTGAATTAACCTCCTGCCTCTCTTGACAATGCACATACACATAATCATCCCGTCTTTCACACACACATTTTGTCTATGCCAATCACCTTTTCCCTGTCAAGGCTATATTATTAGCTTGGGGCACTTCTGCAACTATTATCACTTAGATTCACCCATGGGAATCAACCTACTAAATGCATGGAATGTTTATTTATTTTCTTAAAAAGAGTCAGTATACATTGCCCATATCTGACTGCATAGGCACAACAATACTGTTGGTGTAGTATGGAATTATATATAAAAAATTTAGCTGGCAGAAAAACTTAATGCTGAATTGATTTCTAACCATGAGAGGGCAAAATGTAAAGAAAAAGAGATGGCAAAACACACTTCTAAAAATAAACATACAGCTAAGGCGCTGTCTTGCCGTTAACACTTTGCCATCAGCAATTCTGCATTCACTTATAAGTTGAATCTTGGGTTTTTACTACTTTGAGCTGGAAAAATGTATTAAGATGTCCCATAAAGTCGTATTTTCCTCAAATGTCAGTTTCTGTGTGGATTCTCAAACAGTAATCACTAAACAAATATCACTTTAAGAAGAATATATGATTTGGGAACAACAACATGCAAATACATTACAGTAACATGGTTAAAATTGGGAATGACACATTTCCTGTGTTCTCCCCAAACCTCTGACAAATCCACTGGCACTGAAACAATTTGAACATTTAATGCCTTTTTCCCTACATGGCTGCTGAACGATAGTATGGTTAAGGTGTGGTTGGGGTGAGGCAACTAAAATAATTGGTTAAAAAGTAACTTAAAGTGCTCATATTATGCTTTTTGGCTTTTCTCCTTTCTTTTATTGTGTTATATAACTTTTTGTGCACATGGTAGATTTAAAAAGTGAAAAAGCCAAAAGTCTCCCCGAAAGGGACATTGTTCACAAACTGCTTCAAACAGCTCTATTGTAGTCCAGCCTTTACTTCCGTGACAAACATGCATCCCTTTGTAACACACATCATAAGGTTCGCCTGGCTGCTAGCGTGGCACGTCCTCCTACTCTGCAACCAGCTAGCTAGCAGTGTTTACCATGCCACTGCGCATGTGCAACTCCCAACAAAGATGGAACAGACGTGAGATGCCTCACTCAGTAGCTAAAACAGAGAACTTAACACACAGGGTGAAAAGAGGAGCTGTAGGAATGTGCAGTACAACAAAAATATGGGGACTTTTGAAAATTAAACTACATAAACATATTCTGGTACAACCTCTAAATACAGTTATAAAGTTGAAAATGAGCATAATATAAGCACTTTAATTCCAGGTGAAAAATGTTGTTTTTCACTTACCTCTCAGGTTGAATGTTTGGTGGTCAGAAATTTGCTTGGTTGTTTGTTAATTTATTTAATTTTACCATGAGGAAATCCAGTGTGTGATTGTGTGATCTTGCCAGCGTACCATGTGAATGTGTTACACAACTATTGTGTTCCAATGTTATACCAGTAATTATCTATTTTTTTTTTTTACACCTGTTCAAAGAGATATTTGCTGATTTAGATCCAGCTGCTCTGTGTCATGGCACTGTGGGCAGTGTTTGGCAAAACGCATTACGCATCTTCTGGCAGACCTCTGCTGCTAGACATCGTTTACTTTAACAGACTACCCACACAACGATGACATAAAACTGGTTTCAATTGGCAAAGTATCCCTTAAAATAATAATATGGTCTGTATTTAATATTTCAAAATAACTAAAAACTAATTTATAAAATGCATACTTTTTAGAAATTCATTTCAGAACCTTATCTTGTATCTTGACAAACTGTAAACAGTGATGAGTTAGTCAAACAGTTTGTGCTTTAAATATTGACATGTGTGTTATTACTGTACATATCAGCCCTGGTAAGCTCTAATTGGGAAAAGGTGGCTGCTGCATATCAAACCTTCCAGCTATATATTGGCCACTGGTGGGTGATTTTAAGTGCCACTAATTCACTGGCCAGTGACACATCAGATTATTTATTAAAGTACACTAACTTAATGAATGGCACATAGAATGGAGAGTTAAAACATTTACTGTCCTAAGAGAGAGATAGAGAGCAATATACACAGAAAGAGGATGTGAAGGGGAAGAAAGAGAGGGAAAGTGAGAGGAGAGAGTGAGAATAAATGGCCCATCGTATAGAGTTAAGACATTAAAAGTGCAAATAGACAGCTGACCCTCTTATAGCTTGCACATGCAGCTCAGACACGTGTAGCCACCTTAGCCACTTTACACCCTGCAAGATAGAAGGATGGGGGACAGAATGGGGAAAGGAAGAGGAAAGGATGGAGAATTGGATGACACAAGTGGATGGGATGTTGGAGAAATGGAAAAAGAAGAAAAAAAGACCACAGGGTGATTCATTTCGAAGGTCATGAGACAAATAGCTTATGTTATGTTACCATGTTTTATCTATAAATGAAATTTCTGTAAGGTTTATAACTTACTCTCCAATATATATACTATATATTTATGGTGTATTTTTCTTCATCTGTGCCCATATTTTTAAAGCAGTTCATTTGTTACTCTCCTTTTCTGTGATTGTGTGTGTGTGTGTGTGTGTGTGTGTGTGTGTGTGTGTGTGTGTGCGTGTGTGTGTGTGTGTGTGTGTGTGTGTGTGTGTGTGTGTGTGTGTGGGGTGTGTGTGTGTGTGTCAGGGGAGCTAGATTCTGTGAAAGGCCATTACCACCATGAGTCCATGTCACAAGGCCTGTGAAACCCAAGGGAACCCCACTACTGATACAAGAGTATACAGGATAACACACACACACACACAGGCATTCAGAAATTTAGACACATAGTAGTGCATATGGCCACACAAGATTGTAAAATTATAAATCACACATGCCAAAATGAACACACAACCACCAACCCACACATAGATACACATTGAAACAATTATCCATACATTTCTACACACACAAAGGGGTTAAATAGCCTCAAAACAGGCCTTTGAAACACCATCAGTGTGAAGCTTCCACACATTAGCACTTTACAGGTCACAGCACCTAAAACAGACATGGTCACACTTGGAGACAAACCCTTTTTGGCACTGTATTAGAAGTAGAAAATCATCCACAGTTTCTTTCAAACCCAATAAGAACCACTCTGAAATGAAATCAGACTCTAGTACGAGATTTGAATGAAGCAGCCCCTTTGTTACTAGATGTTCCACTTAAAAGAAATCGTAATAAAACTGCAAGATCTTCCCTTAGGACTTGAAAGGAGCTCCATTGCCTTTATTTAAAAAACAACAATGCTGCAAGCATTACATTGTATACCAAATTGCCCACGGTAGTTTGTGAAATAGTCACAAAATTTAGATTCGCGGCCCAACACGGACCCGGACACGATTTTTATTTGTGACGCTCAGCACATTTTTTGAACTAATGTATGTCAAGTGGAAGCATGTTGTCTACCCTGGCCATAATTATTAAACATCTAGTGTATCCCAGGTTTTGATGGAAGTTAGAGTAACTAGAAGGGAAAGAAGAAGAACAAAGATTTTTTGACACCACTTACAGGTGTCCAAACAGAACGTCTGGTGTCCTTGAAATAAAATTACAGATTTCTCTGGGTTTGAACATTGTTGGAAATGTTTGGGATCATTTGAGGAGAAAACTCAACAAAATATATAACATCACGTATTGTACCTTTAAGTTGTGGATATATTGGTAACGTTGAACTGCATGGCAGCTACGACCATCCAGACTAATGGTGCCATTAGGTGGTATGGGAAGCTATAACTGTGTGTCATTGGCATAACAGTTAAACTTTATACATGTAAATGGAGAATGAAATGGGGCTGAAATATTAACCCTATGGGACCCCCAAAATAATGTCTGCTATGGATGAATTGCCTTGGGTGACTGAAAATGTCTTGTGACAGACCGGGTTACATCCTCTTTTGAGTGCAAAAAGCTGTGTCATTCATCTGTCGGGGACTGTGTAGAATAGACTTGAGCGGAGTGTTATTTTCTTGTAATACAAAAGAATTCCCACCAGTTGGAATACTGAACTGAGAGATTGAAAAATAAGACAAAAACAAAAAAAAATATAGGAGGAGGAGACCATGAGAGAAAAGAGGAGAGGAGCAAAATAAAGGCCATAAGGTGGAGGAGGAGAAGAGAGGAGTTAAGTTGGCCATTAGCGATGCGGCATGTGGAGCCCACTCTTACATGCGTTCCACAAGGTTAACGATAAGAGCCCCTCAGCAGCTGAAATGCTCAAGTAGCTTTTATCGTATCATAATAATGAATCAAAGATAAAATAAAATAAATGAACTCCAAAAGGCGAGCAAGTAAAATAAAACGTATGTGCAAAGAGCCAGGTGACCAAGCAGCAACCCAAATAGAAAAGAGAGAGAGAAATTGTAGGAAGACAGAAGGAAAAAAGGAATAAAAATATCTTGCTCTCTTTCCACTAATCGTCTTATGTCATCTGGTTGAAAAATATTTGCCTGCGGGTCAGGGCTCCCCCTGTTAGAAAAAGGCTTCTTCACGGCTCTCTGCTACATTAAATATCTGGCCTCTGCATCCCATTTACTGCTGCTGGCTATTAAGGGGGGGACAGAGAGAGAAATGGGAAACATGTTTGTTTGACAGAGGAAGAAAGAATGGAATAATGGCCACAAACTTCATGCCACAAGAACAGTCCGAAACCCACCCTGACACTCTCCACCCATCCACTCCACCTCTGGTATGGCTCTACATGCCTTACCTCTGGCTCTACTTACTTACTCTGCTGTGCTGCTCTTCTTATTTTAATTCTATTTTTAATACATACTGTGAATATATGTTTATACTCATATTGTTATATTCTGGTGCTTGCTTGTCTTAGTTTGTATTTTTATACATTTTATTTATCGGAACTTTAAAATAGTTTGGTGTTCCTCTGTTCTGTTGTATCAATAAAACAAATTAGTAACATATTTAGTGAGAACTCATAAATAACTACAAATAACTAATGTTAAGGAAATCTGTTTAAGTTTTTTAATGCGTTATATACATATGTATATATATATATATATCAGCCAATGTCTCGGCATATCGGATTTTTAAACAACCAAATAGACATATCGATATTGGTCTTATATCGGTCGGGCTCTAGTGTGTGTGTGTGTTTGTGTGTGTGTGTGTGTGTGTGTTTTGTGCCCTTGGCAAGAGCAGGAGATCTGGTCATTCAGAATGGACAGTAGTTAGCCACCCACCGGAGCAAGCTGTTACTTCCTTTTCCATCCTCCCCCTCTTCCCCTCCCTCTCACTCTCTCCATTCATTCTTCACGGTTCTCTTTCATTTTACTTTACATGAAAAGATGGCAGTTAAATAAACAAAAAAACAGCGCGACAGTAGCCTAGAGTTCACCTTTAAATCCATGTGTGAATGCTCTTCACTGCTGGATAAATGAGCATTTAACAAATAAATGAGAAACATCTCCCCTCTTCCTTGACAACTGCAGCTCTAATAAAGTTGCCAAAATTCATTATAAAGCACTTGAACAGTGTTACAAAAATGACAAAAATTGTATATGGTTAATTTCTTGGCCACATTGGTAAGGCCACTCTGGTTAGAGCACAGTGTTTGATTTCTTTCCTGTTTGTTGGTCAGTCACAATTGCTATCAATCAGACATGATTTTTTTGTCCTCTAGTTGGATAGTTTGAACAAAGTGTATTCTTACTGTGACCACTCTGGTTGGTGGGGTGTGTTGCTTTACAGCAGGTCCCGGTGAGACATGTAAATCGAGCCAAGAAGTTCAGTTTGATTAACATATATATTAGGGGTGCACGATTCATAAAATGTCACGATTCAATTCGATATCAAGATTCGATTCAAAATTGATTTTTGATTCAAAAACGATTCTCAATTAAAAAAACGATTTACAATGTAGTTATTTTCCCATGTTATAGTATACACGCCATTACAAAACAAAAACAAAAAAGAGAAAATTGATTTTTGGAATTCTAATAATGGATTTTGAATCTGTAGTTTAAATCGCATTACGAAAGTGAATCAGGTAAGGAGTAGAAGAAATACGCCATTAGTTACAAAGTAGACGGTAACACTTTACTTGAAGTTATACAGAAGAATGACATGACACTGTCATGACCCTATGACCCCATGACCCTAACCCTGTCCCTAACCCTAACCATAACCATAACTTGTCATGACAAAACAAAATGACACTTACTAAAAGAAGCGTTATGTCATAAACGTTTATGACTTGTTTATAATGTTTATGACACGTTCATGACAGTGTCATGTCACTCTTATGTTGATACCTTCAAGTAAAGTGTAACCAAGTAATCTAGGCACGCTCGGAAGTATTTGATTGGCCGACGCAACACCACTGCTGGATGATTCTGCCAAAGTAGAGCTTCAACTTTCTTTGGCGGAGCCCTCTGCGTTGGCAACCCTGCTCCACTGCCGGCCTGGCCTCATTTAAATGAATGTGGTGGGGTTTTTCCATGACTGTTGTCTGTCTGTATGAGGTATAATCTTGCCAAGTACAGCACTGATGGAAACTAGCTTGCATGCTCTGTGAACGATCTCATAAATTATGTGCTTCATGTTTGGTACCTCTAAAGAAAATGTGTGTATAAATCAGAGACAAAAGACAGGTGTCAAAACTGGAAGCCTGGTTTTAATTGATATTGCTCTACTGTAATAATCCTGAAAGGCATAGTCTGAAGTAACACATGTAATGTTTCAACCCATAGTAGATTAAGTTACAGAATCATAGGTCTCTCTTTTTGCATTGAACAATATATACAATGTGAAATAAATACATTTACACAAATGGACATTATTGTTGGAGCACACTTGTATGATACACGTCACAAAAATATACAGGTTATTGTTTTTTTGTTTTTTTCTTTCTTTTATTTACTGATGTGAAGCACATCTAAAATCTACGGACATGTTTTAATAACACTAGAGGGTCTTCTCTCGTACACAACTCTTCTCCACCAAGCCAGGGTTTTTTAAGCGTTAAATATCCTTTGTATCCAAATGTGTCATTGCTCTCTCTCTCTCCCTTAAATATTTTCTTCACATTTGCAAAATCACACTGCAGGGGTAGCTGCAGCACAAGTGGCAGTTACATTTGGGGATTAAATACAACTAAATGACTAAACACTGTGGAGCTGTAGATAGACACAGTTTGGCCTTAGCAGATTTCAAAGGTAGCCATGGTAGATGGACAATCCTGCTTTGTCCCTAAATAACTTGTCCTTCTGTTCCAGCTAAACTATTGTTACATACAGTTTTTGCAGCTAATGGATTTAAGTTCCAAATGAGGGCGAGAACATGGAGCCCAAAGTGCAACCAGGTCAAACTCTTTCTATCAATGGCTCTGCGAGAACCCTTTTCCCAACACTCCTCATAGAAAATACCAATTTGGTTTGTTGTCATTCATATGGTTTCAACACTAACTGACAGCTACAACAGCACTTAGATGTATAACACAAAACACAAAAAAGTGCAACTCTTGTCTCGTCATTGCACAGTCATCAAAATATTGCTTTTTAACAAAACAAAAAATGTTGTATGAAAACACTTTAATCTCGAACATCTAAATAATATCTTGGCTATTAGCAGCGAGTTATACCAAAACCTTTAGAAAGAATCACACAATCTCCCTCCTGATATTAGCTGGTAGGTTTATTATGATTTTTTTTTACGAGCAAAACTAAGTGGCATACAATGAACCATCATTTTCAAATAAACTACTTGATTAATAAATTGATATGTAAGTTAATTTAGAAACATCTATAACTACATGTCAGTATTTGCTAATTTATAAATTTAACTTGATTCCTTTTAATTCATTTAACAGTTATTTAGCTTCAAACAAATTCCAGCTCAGCCTTAATCACCTCAGGGAGATGTGTGACATCTTTCATCGTGTTGAATTGTTTAGGATCGGTTTGACAACTGACAACTAAATAAAAAAAGAAACAGAAGAGAAACAAAAGTCAGTAATGAGCACCTTTCTTTCATAAATAGTCTGTACATTAATGTACAGTGGTCGAAAAGAAATACCATCTTTCTGACAATGAGATGGTGTTTTATGTTACAATCAAAACAGGAAATTCAACTCTGTCATTAGGGATTTGGCCTACAAATATATGTTGTGCACCACTGAAATAATTTGTATGTATATTTTCTCTCTAAAAATGTTATATGTTCATGTTTAAGACCTTTGATGAGTCCTATAATCTCTGAATGTATGCTATTTGTAGCGCAGAATCTATACATGTGTATAAAGAGGAACAATGAGTATAGTAACATGTTCATGAAAGGAGACTTTGAGTTTAAATCTTGACTTTGCAGTTCTTAATTCTGGGGCCAAAGCAGAAACGTGTCCCACAACGTAATGAGTGCATGGTGAAGAGAAACAGCAAGTGCAAACTAAATGTGTTAAGCTTTTTTCTTTAACTTTTCCCATCAACCCACAAAAAAACTTTTGTCCTGACTTTCATATGTCCGATTCCTTTTTCTACTCTTTGTTGTAAAACAAGCTATCTTCCTGGGAATGAGCTGAAAACAGGACACAACAATGGGGGGAAAAAAGTTTCGCATCTTCATCTTTTCTCTTTTTGACAGCTGAAACAGTAAAGATGATGGAGCCGAGCTGAATGGAAGGCAGTTATGTACAGCGAGTTTATCAAAAAAGAGTCACCTACAGTTCTGAATTACTCGAATGTCCTTTTCATTTCATCGTTATTTAAACCTAAAGATATACAGTATATTGTTTATTCTACAGGAAAGTTACACAAATGATCCCTTTTTAAATACTCGTATGGTGTTTCTTCATTTAGATGCTAAATATTTCATTATTTACGTATAGTTTGGTAAAGATGAATACTGTAATTTGATCTTGGTGTTTTAGTTACGTTTCTAGAAGAAGAGCCTTATATCCGGTTCGGTTCATTGAGAGAGAATCCGGTGACCAGACCCCCAGCGGGCTGATCCGACAGACAGGCAACATGGCCTCTACTCTACTCTGTGTTGTCTAAAGAAGAAGCACACGGCACAAGAACGGGAATCACCACAAGAAAAACTACACAGCAACGCCTTAGAGGACTCAACAGAAGAGGGAAGGGCGAAACAGAAAGACTTTAAAACAGAAAAACAAACAGATAAAACTAAATAAACAGGGTTTCTTCTTGGTAGAAAAAACAGAGAACATGAAACACACATCGAGGCTGAACTACATTTTTTTTCTTTTTTTTTTCCCCCTCTCGATTTTGTTTCCAATAAAATGTCTTATGTTAGAATTATAATCTGTATAATTTACAATATACAATGTTTAAGAAGGCTGAGAAAATACCCCTTACTAATGATACTGATGTTTGATACAGAGCTTGTGATGTTAGAGATCAACTACACTTAAACTGCAGCACTCCTCAGCTGTGACAAGTTGCCATTTTATATTAGATTACACCGTCATCCACATTACACATTTTGGCATTCTTATTCGGGTAGAAATGAGACAGTGATATAAAAAAAAAATCCTTTGTCTGTCTTTACCTGTTAAAGCTGTGATCAGTCAGCCATTCAGTCTCACTACAACGTTGAAATCAACGTTTCTTCACTCGACTGTAAAATGTCAGACATCTTCCTGTAAGTTCAGCTTTCCATTTATTGGCGTGGTATACTCCACTAAATTAAATAAACAAGCAACTTTTGACTGACTATTTTTTTTAAATGCCTGGAAATCACTATAAAAATGACCACTTTAAGTCTTTGTGGTTACAGGTTTAATTAATTAAGGTAAATTCACATTTTTCAAAAATGAACTTTGATGATCCACTTGAAATACCGGTTATGTTGTAGATTGAGTACAACACAAACTAGTAGACAAGCTAAGCAAAACCACCTGTAATGGATTCCACCATACAAATGACTCTGAAGACTAAGATATTATTAATTTCATCAATTTAGACCGTATTTGGTAGGATTGTTGGTTTTCACCATTATAACACATACAAATGTCCTTTATAATTTTAAAAAGTGTCTAACATCATGAAGTGGAATAGTGAGCTGACATGAAACTGTCGGTGTGTGTTATTTAAAAAAAAATTAATTTTCGGATGATTTGATTTTGCTAGCACCATTTCCCTTAGCAGAGTTCCAGATTTAGGTTATTCTGATGGTCCCCACACTCGACCATACGGCTGAAGAAACAAACGCCTTAAGGACATCAACTGTGTATGACTGAACAGCTGATTTTAAACAAAGGACTTGGTCTTGTTTTAATCAGATTAAAAGTGACAGAAAAAAGCCTGGTCACAAGAAAGGTGCAAACATCAGAACTATGATATAATTGCAAACTGGAGTTTTGATCTTTTAGCTGCTTGTGTTACTTCTTCGTCCCTTATGACAGCCATTCTTCACGTAACTTTTATGTGTACTTTTAACAGCACTATTCACACCTTGTCCTCACATTTCTGGTCCATGTTTGTTCCTGATTAACCTTCTATAACAACAGAAATATTGACTTGTTATCTAATAGCTTATGGCAAGTTACACAGAGAGAAAGAGAAGCTACAAACTGTCCTCGAATCCCCATCCTCTTTCCCAAAATAAAGACTGGCACGTTATGTTAATATTGCAGACTTAGTCCTTATGCACAAACCCCTCCTTTAAAATCCACTATTGCTCAGAGTTTTCTAAGATAAACGCTGATTTGTTAATACATTACTTGCTATATTTATATATATATATATATGATAATTGCTGATAGTGGTCAAGCTGATAGAAAAAAGCAAAGACCTATTGATTGATTCAATTTTAAGAAGACAATATTAATAACAAAAAAAGCCATGTTATATGTCATATACAGGATGACAGTTATTTACATCCCTAATACTGGTATCATTGCTAACATTATTTTCAAGATAGAAATAAAGAAAAAAATAAGGAGTTTGAAAGCAAAAGTAGTAGTTCTTCACTCAGTTTTGTCAGCACACCTTTCCTTCTGGTTTATATTGCGTTGAGTGACTGAAGCGCCTCCATCACTCCCTGAATGAATCACAAAAATATCTCTGTGCTGACGCAAGAGATGAGCTAGAAGTTGTGAATGCGACGGAGCAAGGAGGGTAGTACTGAAGTGACACTTTGCAGTTTTTTGGAGTTTGGGTAATGAGCACGGGCTGGACTGAAATCTCTACTGACTTTTGTGTGGAGAGCTACAAACCTGGGCCACTGAGCGGCTGAAAAGGTTTCAAACAGACGTCCAAACACAAGAGGAGTGTATGACAGAATAAATGCAGAGAACGTGGACTGAGCCTACATCTACCAGTTGGACAAGCAGGAATTCATCCTTGACAGTATAGGTCAAGTCTTATTTCGTTTAAGTAATATTTTGACTTATAAACTCTGCCAGTCAATCACACCTCAGGTGGTTTGAATATTTGGAAACATTCATTTCAGCCACGTCAAGTGTTCAAACACTAATTCTATGGTTATACTGACAGGTTTGGGAGGCCAGGGTCACTGGTCCTCAACAAATACAACAAGTAAAAAGTAAAGTTTCAGTTGAAGTAGTCATGGGAAACCAGGAACTGAATTTAGGGAGAACCAGAAAGTGTTTACAGCAATGGTTTCCAACTCTGGTCCTGGCCCTGCTGGTTTTCACAATAACCAAAAAGATTATTAAATAAGTGATGGAAAAGAAAACCAGCAGCACTCTTGAGGCCCAGCATTGAAAGCCACCGGTAGATCAATCCAGAAACGGTTTGGGGTTATGTCAGTTTACTGGTATCCTCTGAATGGATGAGCTCCATTCTTTGGCAGGGCAAATCTCCTCTTCTTTTCTTTCTGTCCATCCATCAAAATTTCATTGTACATGTCATTAATACTTCTTTAGTGTTCCCTTTTCTCTCCACTCGTTTTATTCTTGAACACTTAAAAAACTCTGCCGGGGGAAATAACGAGGGAAAAGGAGACACGAGTGCAGTCTTAAAGTCTCTCAGAACTAAAATGAAGAGTTTTCAGTTTTTTTTTAAATGTGTCCTCATTTAAGCGTTTTTCTTTAATAACATCTTAATTGTTATTAAATGCATAAGTGTTTTGCCATCTTCAATGTTCGGAGCCACTGTGGTAACGGTTGAGTGATTGTTAATAGTTTTCAAAGGAAATATCTTCTTCCCTTGGTAAGATGCAGGTCATGCCAGTCTGTCAGCATCTTCCCCAAAAAACAAAAGGTCAAGTGAGTGCCCGGTTGTCATAGACGGTGGAGGTTATGGGGTTCAGGTAAGAGGTTTAGATTACTTGTTGATTCATACGGGTATGTGTCAGCAGACGCACTTCAGGGACATATTTATGTGTGTGTGTGTGTGTGTGTGCATGTGTGTGTGTGCATGTGTGTGTGAGACTGTGCGCGTAAAAGAGCAAGAGGTCAATCAAAGTGAGATTCAGACTGGCATCTAGCTGTCCTTTTCTCCGTCCTCAGACCTTGGCTTCCAGCAGCTCCAAGAAGAGTTTGTGCATTGGGACTTTGCCGTCCTGCTTGATGCTGTAGAAGTGTTGCACAGCCTTGGTGGAGGTCTGGCGGAGCAAGGGGAGGGTCATGAGCAGCTTGCCTGCCCGGCGGGGATCCTCCTGGTGCTGGGCAGCCTCATAGTCCTGCAGGGCCTCGTGGAGCACATCCTGGAGCTTTTGCACTGCATCCACGTCTTCAATGTGCATGGAGTCTGGAGAAAGAAGGAAGAGAGATTCACAACTAAAATTCAAATATGAACAAAACGCTTTTTGCATTTGTAGTATTGCCCCGAGATGTTGTTTGTTAGGCTAAATCTGGAAATGACATTTATATTGTTAATGTATAAGCTTCACATAATTCTCATATGAAACATATCAATAAAAGGAAAATAGGGGGTTATGGTGTGATTTATTTGTTCTATTATTAGAGTATGATGCAATTGGACAAGGCATTTAAAATAAGCATCAGCATGTAGTGAACTCTTGTGTTGACTGAATGCTTATGTTCTGAATTTTCCAGAAATAAATGCAGACATGTTTTGCAGTGCAGAAAGCTATCAAATGACTCTTTTCAGATGATGTAAAAGAGTATGTGTCTCTGTCAGTACCTGTGCCCCCTCTGTCTGCTGTGTCATTGCTCAGTGCTGCAAAGGGGAGAGGTACTATAGATTCAATCCAAAATCCAAACAGGCTCAATGCAGGGATGCTACTGAACGCCACAAACTCAGGGTTCTTGATGGTGGCGTGAAATGTAAGTTTTGACATAAATGAAAAAAGTGCTAAAAACTTCTCTACATTTGCATTTGAATAGAAACCAACTTCAGTGCTTAAACTGCTGACCAATGAGATCCTTTAAAATATAATCATGAATATAGTACTTTACAATTAAACAATATTTTTAAAAAGTCAGTACACTTTTTAAACATTGCTCTGTAATACAGATTTAAAACCTACAATTACTAGTTAGGGATGTAACAATTACCGGTTAACGGTAACGGTAAACCAGGGTAGAAATGTTGACGGTGACAATTATCCTTTTCATTTTTGGGTGAAATGACTGCGTTTAATCCTTCCTAGCTTCATTGGAGGCTCCTGAAGTTGTGCTCAGACAGGCCCAGACAGGAGAAGGAGACAGAATGTAGTAGGAGTTAACTGACTTTTTTCTTTATCTTTTTCCTATTCTTTCCCATTTTGTTGAAGTGATGTGGGTTGCCCAGAATGTAAGTTAAAACTATTCTGTAGCTTGCTAAACTGTCATGGGTTTTACTGCCTCAATATCATCAAGTGTTCTGCTACGATGTGGAAGTTTAGCCTGTGATACTTCTTGACATTTCTTTGGAGAGACATATATATTATCACCTTGATAATATTGTTGTTGCTGTTCTTCTTATTGCATAGCTGACAGCTGTGCAGATTGTTTTATATTACTTGTGCAGGAATGTGTTGATAGTTGAAGTCAGGTTGTGTTTGCTAGCAACGTGCAATCGCCAGTAAACAGACTAGCCTGTGGAGCCACATGCTTAGTTATTAAAGGTGTATTACACTGTTTGTTCCGTTTTTGAAATGTGTGCTGTAATAGATGTGGCTTAATCTCAGTTTGTGTAACTGAGCAATATGTTACAATTATGTTAATTATTACAGAGAAATTGATGTAATTCTTATTATTGTTTCTTGTTATATGCTGGTGGCTATGACATTTAGTTTTGGTAAATAATGTTTATAGTAAGTCAAATTACTATTTATTATGCTTATATTTCAGAACCACAGACAACTTCACATGTAACGTCAAATACAACTTCATACACTTTATGTTGGAATTGTAAATTAATCTTCCTGGCTCAGACATCTCTAGGTCAAGTTCTTACCAAACACCCTACAGCGGGCCAGTGTTTCAGTAGCCAGTTTTCAATAGGTATTACAAGCCCATTCCCTATATTTTTGTAATATCATAAACACTTTTACACATTTTGATACTATTTCATCTTGTGTAAGCCTATCAGTGCATTCTGAAAATATTGAACCCCTTTTTAAAAATAATGTGATAATACCAAAAACCGTGAGGTTAAATCTTCATGCTGTTACATCCCTATTTCTAACTAAATCCAGGAATGGGGCTTTAAAATCAGGGGCTGCTCTTTTCTCTGTCTTTAAAGTGTGGATCTGTGGGTGTGATGAATGGACATACAAAGAGACGAGTGGGTGGAGAAAAAAGAGATAGACTTGTAGAATGATGGAGAGATGCTGAGAGTCTGTGCGTGTATGTGTGCATAAGCATTTGGCTGCACACATCTGTAATCTCTCTTTGAGATGGCATGTAAGGTGCGTTTCAGCATATGTGGCAGTAGAGGCTGAAAATGTCCTTCAATAATAATGCTCCATATTGCCCCTTAGGGAGGCAAAGTCTTAATGTGAGCTGACCTTTAGCTCCCAACCTCCGATCAATGTCTCCAATCAATGACTACATGCATGTTAAATAATAATCACAAGCCAACTATTGATAGGCCACCACACCCCAACACACACACACACACACACACACACGCACACACACACACACGCAAATCTGAAGAGGGGATGAGACCTATAAGTGCATGTAGACACCTTAAAACAATGATATGGTACTTCTCACATCATACAATCTCTTCTCATACAAACACATGCTCACACCTGCTGAATACTAGTACACACGCATGCATGCATGCACACACGCACGGGCACACGCACGTGCGTACCCACACCCACACACCCACACATAGAAACCACGGCAAAGAAAGTATAAACTTACACAAATGTGCATTTAATGGTAAGTGTAACATAAAATTATACTGTGCAGATAAAATGTGTGAAAACACACACACAAACACACACACACACACACACACACACACACACACACACAAACACACACACACACACACAGAAGTGTACGCTTAGACATACACATACACAAACACAATCAAATACAAAGTGTTGGATCTATAGAGTGTAATGCACGTATCAGTATGCAGGACAAGATCAGTCAGTGGGTTGGATTCTATAGGGATCAATAGAAAACTCAGCTTTTATCTGTTCACAAATTTTCTTCTTTTTCCTTAGTTTATGTAAATAAGAGTGGGTGGTCCACTCGTCTGGATTTGGTAGCATACTTTGCTGCTAAAGGATATTTTGCACAGTGGAAAGCAGTATGGGGGAGAGGAAAATTATATTAGTTAAGGATAATAACGTGGGTTATAATTTTTTTTGTTTATACAAAAGGAACATAAAATATAATTTACACACAATACAAACTTCTGTTTTGCAAATCTCTATTTTGTCAGTATGACTAATCCTTACTTTTGCTTTGAACTTTCTTTTTTTTGTTTTCGATGCAAACATTTTCAGGCAAAATGTTTAGCTGCCCCTGAGGCAGTTAAAGGAGAAGATAATATATAAACTGTGCAGAGTTTATACTGCACAGGTAAAAACAAACCGATAATACACATGCTTAATGTACAAATTTAATGAGTATTACTGTGTCTACTGTTGCTATTAAAAAACACTCACCTTGTCCTTTTTAATCTTGGATTTGTAATGAGTAGTTACCTAAAGTACGGCCTCTAATGACCATAAGTTAAAATTAAGTTTAATGAGTTTCACATTGCTTTTGATTGATACAGTTTTGTTTTAGTATTTAAGCTGGTAGACATGGCTGCTGCCTGTGCTATGACCCACAGTACACTCACAAGTAAAACAGCAGACGTTAATGAGCACAAGTGCATCAGGCGGTTAAAACACACATGTTAACATGGAACCCACAATGCACATACACACATAAATGAATGTATAGACACAGACACAGACACATATACACACACACACACACACACCACACACACACACACGCACAGACACATGTGCCTTTTGTTTCCCATGGCTAGTTTAGCTGTCTCTACATGTGGGGCACGTTTGCTAACATTTCTTAAGGCTTGGCTTCATTAATGCAGACGATTAGCATCCTGTGAATTAATTAGTGTCAGTGCCCTTCAAAATGCTAATGCTAGCATTCTGTTGTCTCTAAGAGCAGTTAGAGAGTCTAGGCAATGATACAAAGTTCTTATTTGGGCGTCAGCTGTTGATATCAATCAGTTAAAAGATTTACTATTTCAAATGTGAGTATTCTCAACAGTAAGGTAAGCCTTCAATGGATAATTACTCTTCTGATTTATCTGGATATTTTTTTGAGTTGCACGTGTCAAACTGGAAAAGGGATTTAAGGTCTGGAATAAGTTAACAACATGCAATTTGCAGAATAAAATAAATACTCCAGTTTGACATTTCCTGAATTAGTCATCTACCTTTCCAGCTCTTCAACTGCCTTCAACTGGACAGTAACACTACTGTTTATTCTTGTTATAAATATACTGATATTGGGACATTCCTGGCAACCATTTTGAACCAAGTTGATTTTCAAGCAAAAACATTATCTGGCTCCACCTTGTCAAATGATAATAAGTTGAAAATAAAATTTGCTTTTGGGTTGTTGAACGGATAAAACTTGAAATTTGAAGATATCCTGTTGGGAAATGTTATGGACCAAAAGATTAACTGATTAATAAAGAAATGAATTGCCAGATTAATCGATGAGAAAAATCTTCTAATTCAGTGACAGCAATAATTGAGTAGTATGAGCTTGTTTTAAAGCTAATGTTGTTTTCAATTGCAATAGTTTGTACAAGTGTACCTACTACATTTGTGTACATTACCTTTAACGTTTAAACCACTCTTTCACTCTCTACCAGACCTGTTAACCAATCTGGGCCATTTGAAAATTCAGAGGAAACAAGGACTATGTAACAACTGTTAGCCAAATAAGGCATCATAACCATCATCATGATAATCAACACTGTTGTTTAGCTGGCAGAACAAGCCAGCTTTCCCAACTTTCAGTCAGCAACTTAATAAGCCAACACACCACACACACACACACACACACACACACACACCACACACACACACACACACACACACAACACACACACACACACACACACACACACACACACACACACACGAATAGGCCAAGCCGAGAGATTGATTGTCACATAGCCCACAGGAAAACAACATGTCAATATTTCTGCATGCGCATGACAGTGTATGCTGTGTGTTGTGAGCAAACATTTTTCAGTGGCTCACATTTAAGTACACACCAATGTTATAGTATGCGTTTATGTATGAATCAGAGAGATGAAAAAATTTGAGAAAAACGTGTGTTTGTGCGTGAATGTGTCGGTGTATGTGCGTGTGTTGATGGTGGCAGAATCAGAACAAAAGGCCCTTCCCTCCTTATTCAAAGCTTGCCCATTGCTTTCTCACATTTAAACACATTGTATTGACAGCTCCCCCCCTGTAATTAAAGAGTACTGAAGAGCTGGCTGGCTTCCAAGACAAAGTTCAAAAGACGGGTCATGGGAGGAAGAAGGTGTGTGTGTGTGTGTGTGTGTGTGTGTGTGTGTGTGAGAGAGAGGGTGTGTGTGTGTGTGTGTGTGGTGTGTGTGTGTGTGTATGTGTCAGTCAGCTGTCGATGCAGCTGGACACATCAGAGAGGGGGCTTTATTGACAGACTTTGGGTTCTAACGATTTTAGCTTATTTAACAGGCATCTGAAGAGACGACTATGCTAATTGTAAAAGGGATCGCCACTTTGTTTAAGGGTGGGAAGTCGGCTTCAGGTTGTAGATGTGTGTGCGTTTGTGTGTATGCACGCTTTAAATAATCATCAGCTTGTGTGACTATTAAGAGTTAGACAAATGTGTGTGGCTTTAACAGTGAAAGTGGGAAGTGTGTGTGCATGTGTGTTTAGATGCAGAGTAATGAAATCAGTCCTTTGATGGTTCAGTTTAAATGAGTCCCATGGGACTGGAGATTCCTAGGATTAACTCTTTTTTCACCAGTCGCGTGCTAACAAACAGACAGACACACACAGAGATAAAAACAGGAACAATTTCGAACCTGAGTTAGCCAAAGCGATGGCCTTGAGAGCGACAAATTCCTCCTTCTCTAGCTTCATAGTCTTGTATTTCTTGACCAGCTGAAGGATGGCATTGTTCAGGTCCAGAAGTCCAGCAAGCTTTGACTGGTCCTCGTCCATTATGTAGTCCTCGGCATACACCAACTAAAGAGAGACACAGAGATAGAGAGGTTGCAAATAAACATGCATATTTCTATATTTCATCAGAGCAAGAAGCATACATAAAGCAAAAGAGGCTAACCTTGTCTTCAAAGGACAGTGAGCGGTACACAACACGTAGGATCAAGATCTCCATCCATGCACTCTGCAGTAAACTCATCTGGTCGGCCAAAGACAGCGTAGAGAAACCTGGGACGGAGAAGAAAGCAAGAGAGAGGATTGTTCATTTTACAGTTAACAAAAAATTAAGCACTATGTTTTTACTATTGTAACTGGTTCTAATAAACAGTTATGTTGATAAAGTAAAACTAACGAGCAGCCAAGGGAATAAAAAGGAGAGAGTAAAGCTTGTTTTAAAGCTAGTGAGAGGGTCAAGATCGTCTCTCCTCCCTTCCCTCCCTGCCCACCCTCCCTCCGTCCAGTTGTCCAGAGTCCTCCTCCTCCTCCTCCTCCTCTCTCCCCTATGCCCAGGGCTGTTCTCTGGGGAAAGGCAGGCCTTATCTCCCCCTGACACAGCCTCCATGGATCAATGCTGGCCATCGCTGCTGCAACGCTCAAAGACACACACTAATTGCTGCTATGGCCTCAAAACTCCTGCTTTCTCCGGTGTCAATCCATGTCTTTCTATTTGCCTACGTCTATATCTGTCCGTCTCTCCAATCGCAATCCATGCCTTTTTATCTGTCAGTGTCTATCTACGACTGACCATCTGTGTGTCTGATTCTGGCTTCACCTTCTTTCCATCCGTCTTGATACATCTCTGTCTGCATCTCTTGTCTATAGGGTCTCTCTCTGTTTTACAATTTTTGCTTGCAGCATTTCGTCTACACTGTCACTTTCTGTACTGAATGTTTGCTTTTTCTTTGTCATTTTGTGTGTAAAGTTTTTGCTTCCTCATTTAATACCTTTTGATTACATTCTTACTTAAGTGCACCAGACTCCTGCTTGTTGATTCTCTTTCTGTCTATCTATCTCTTTAATGGAACACCTGCCCACTCACACCTTTCCTCACAGCTGTCCTCTCCTCACACACCTGTCCATTCACACCTGCCTGTCTGCCTACGTGTGTGTGTGTGTGTGTGTGTGTGTGTGCGCAAGTGTTCATAGGAAAGGCAAAGACAGTGGCCCATGTGAGCACACCTGTCAGACCTCACTGCAGCCCTCCAGTGTGTGTGTGTGTGTGTGTGTGTGTGTGTGTGTGTGTGTGTGTGTGTGTATGTGTGTATGAGAAAAACATCCAGCCAGGAGAAGCAGGCAGATGAGAAGGAAGATATTTCTTCAACATCTGCTGCCATGAGCCTCCTCTTGAGATGGTAGGTTTTTTAGAGTGTGAGTTGGTGTGTGTTTGTGTGCATGTGCATTAGGGGCTCTTATCTCACAGGGTGTTGATGGGTAATGGCAGGCGTCTCATTATGTCCAGGTTGCAGGCTATTGTTGTATGTAATGTGCTCTAATTCATTCTATCTACAACTGTTAACATCTCCAACACACACATACACACACACACGCACACACACACACAAACACACATACATGCAACACATATATACAGTAATTAGACACTAGTGAGCACACATACAGTATCAGATATGCATAGACATAAATGCATAGAAACAGTGGAATTAATCCAAATGTGTATGATTGATCCACACACACACACACACACAAACACAAACGGCACAGTGAAGGGAGCAGTTCTGTTGCCAACTGGCAGTGTCTTCTTCTACTTAATGAAATCATCAGAAGGGATTAGAGGTGAATTTCTTAAGGGGTTCTTCATGCACACACCCACAAGTAAACACACATCTCATTTAAAGAGGCAGATGTCTTTGGGGGTCCCGAGAACTTCACCACTCATCGTGGTCGGCGGAAATAAGCGTGGGCACTGCTAAAATTAACACACACACACACTTATTGAATCTGTTTAAACCCCAGGGTCAAGTGAAGAGAAAAAGAGATGAGTGAGTGGTTAATATCATTTAATGGTGCCACTGATTGTGTGTTCTAACTTGTGTGTGTGTGGATGTGGGATCTGGCATTCGGACCAGTACGCAGGGTTCAATCAATTGGCACACATCCCTTTGGTGGAATCTGATTTAGTGCCAGTGGGGGCACACATTGCTCCATAAGTGGCACACACACACACACACACACACACACACACACACAAACACACACACACACATATACACAGATAATTAAAAAAAAATGCGATTAATTTATTGAGCTGAAAGTGCAGCTTTTCTTATTGAGATACATCAATGATTTTATCAGGATGTGGTTTGTGCATGTGTGTAGGTTAATGTGTGGTGTGTGAATGCATTTTGTGAATATGTGTATGCTCATAGTGTGTACGTGATAAAAATACAATATAGATAATTGTACTGGAGGTGCACTGGCTTGTTGTTATATCAGCATGTTTGTAATCTTTGTGCATGCATACATTCCCATACACGTTTTTGTGAGGCTCTGCATGTGCGTCTCTATCTGTGTATATTTCTGTGTGTTTGTGTGTGTGCGTGTATGTGCGTGTGTGTGTGTGTGTGTGTACGTACATGGGCCTTCCCGACCACCCTCCCCTCCCCTTCTCCACCAGCCTGTCTGCGCTGTTCAGCCATCCAATGCCTCTTATCTGTCTGATTAATAGGCGGCCAGCTTCAGGACAAATTAATTAACAGATAACGCCATCTCTCCCTTCTTCCCTTCCTCCCCTCCTTCTCATGAAGCGATCGATACAGCAGAAGAAAAGAAACATCAATGGGAATTTAGTGCTGATGATGGAGAGAGAGAGGTATTGATGAAGAGAGAGAGAGAATGCACGAGAAAGAGTGAGATGGAGGAGAGAAGAAAGTAAAAGGGGGAAGAGGTGTTAGAAGGAGAGATGGTGGTGGTGGGAGGGGTGGAGACCTTTCTTTCATACCTGTGATTTCACTTGACAAAAGAAGGTTCCCCATTTGGCTGTAATTACATTTCCTTTCTGTCCATTGATAAGGGATCTCATACTATGTGTGGGAGTATGTTTGTGTATATGTGGATGTTGTACAGCCTGTGATTACCGGGCTGACGGTGGGCTGAGCTGAATGTACAGTAATGTACAATGGAAACAAAGTTCAAAACATATTCAATTATTAATATAAACTTTAAAGAAAAGAAGATTACTACAGAATGCAAGCTGAAAATAAAGCCATGTGTTCCCTGGACAGCATTATTATTGGATATATGCTTTTGTCTTTGATATAATCTTCTACGCCGTGTAAGAATGGAAAACTTCCTGGTTGGATTTAACTTTTTCTACTGAGCATATCCTGCAACACCATTTAGTAGTATATACAGTAAACTTCATTATTAGGAGACAGGGGTAGATATTCATATAGGTCTGTATGTGTGGCTGTTAAAATATTGGGACACTCTCTTGTATCTATAAAGGTATAGAGAGAAAGTGTGTGGTGTGTGTAGGTATGTGTGTGTACCATACATTGGTCTGACAGAAAGAGGCTGCAGTGCAGTCATGCAGACTTAACCTCTACTGCTTGCTCCCGCGCTCTCTTTCTTTTTTCTCTTTCCTTTGCTCTATCAGACACACACATGAAAACAAACACACACACACACAAACACTCGTCGATTCCCCAGCCACCCTGCGGCCTGTTTGTCTGCCAAATGAGTCCTGACTGCACGTTTACACCCGAGACCGCACAACAGTCTGGCGCACACACATGCGCACACACATGCACACACACACACGCGCGCACACGCGTGCACACACACACACACACACACACACACACACACACACACACACAAACACACACACAGGATAGCCCTCTCTCATGCCCCAGTTGCTACAAAGACACAGACAAACACACACATATCCACAAGGCCTATATTTGTTTTCTTGTGGTTACGGGGCAGATGGGAACCAATGAGAACCGATTGTGAAGCTTATGAGTACCTGTGCACTTGTGTGTGGACAGTTTGTGGCATTCGTGAAGCTACTTGTATGTGCATGTGGATCTGTATGTGTTTGTACAATAAAGGCTATTCTCTGTGTGTGTGTCTGTGTGTGTGTGTGTGTGTTAATGTGACAGGTGTGAAAACTAGATGCAATTCTGATATTGTCACAGTTATTAACACACAACTAGTCTTTGTATTCTGTCACTGCAGTGAGATGCAGGACTTTTGTCTTAAATTTGGGTGTTTTTTATAACCCCCTTTTAAGTGAAAGTGAATAATATTATATCAGTGTTAGTTAAATAAATAATATTTAGCCTGTACAGAGACCTTACACTGAACTAAATTGTCTCCCTGGCAACATTTTGCCTTTGTCAAGTCTCACCTGTGTGCGGCAAGTTAAAATATCACAATTTAAGTAATGCCCCAATTCAAGATTTTCACCTCATCCTTTTTCTTAAATAGCAAATACAAAAAACGTATTTCTCTTGACCATTTTAAGTTTAACCCTTAATGTCATTTATGGACGCATATGGAGAGTAATGCCAAAGGTCTTTAGTTGAAATCAAATCATGGCATTGCGGATACATTGCAGTTTTATATAACAAACATTTGTTTCCTTTTGGAATTGGAATTCAATAGTTTAACAGGCAGTTAAACGGTTTGGTTTCTTTGTCATATTAAATGTTCCCTCAACCACATTTAGGTCCTTTGACTTTTAAATTTTCCTAAGAAATAGGTCTGCCTTTAATGGTTTCGCATGTTGACTGCCTCTTTATATCACAGATGCTGTTTCTGTAGCCACTTTAATTGATGAAAAAATGCCTTTTAATCATTGCTTTTAATTAAATATATTTTACATGTGTATAAAGCTTACTAGATGAATACAAATAGGTTATAAAATATTTCAAAATACATATAATGGTCCATCTGCAAACTTGTTGCTGGCCTTGCACCCAAAACACAACAGTGTAATAAACATGTGTAATAGACATGTAATAGACACTTACCATATGAGAATGTTTCTTCTGTTTTGTTACGCAAAATCTAACATTAGACACGGTCCTCTTAAATTTAGTGTAATAATTTAGTGTACCAAATCTTGTTAGTTAGGAGGCATTTAAAAGAGGTATTAGAACTGTGATGCTTTGTGATTGTCTAGTTGATCATTGAAGGTGCAAGGGGAATAGTGGATTGTGCAGGATGTACACGTATTGTGTTCTGCAGGGGACAGATTTAAGTCTTCTGGCCCACTGAGACAGAGATTGCATTAGAACACGTGAAGTGTCCAACAGTTACATGCACATTGCTGTGCTGCATTTGTGTGTATGTGTGTGTATGTGTGTTCTGTATGCACCCTGTGTTACTTGTCTCCAGTGCTCTCTTTCTTACAACTTTCTCTACATGTTTGTGTTTAAATTTGTGTTAGTGTGCACATTGTTGCATGCTGGGCAATGTAAGTTCTCCATTGTGATGCTATTTAGCATGTGTTTGTGTGATTGTATATGCACACATTTCAAACTGTTTTGTACCATACGGCCAGACGCCGGCCCAAATGAACACGGACCCCCTGTGATGGCTTTGGCCAAGCTAAAACAACACACACAAGATATACGCAAACGACAAGCACGCTGACAAATGCTGTTTTACACACACACCACACACACACACACACACACACACACACACACACACACACACACACACACACACACACACAAACACACACACACACACACACACACACACACACACACACACACACACACACACACACATCCACCAGCTGACCCAATTACACAGAGATGGGCAACGAAATGGAAACAAATCCACCCAGAGAACCAGCTAATTTAGAGAGGCTTAAATACACACTCACATTCAGGGCACACACCCAAAACATGTGTACAGTCGATTAGATTGTAAAAAAAATTATGTGAAGTTAATATTATACGAAAGTGCAAATCACTAATTAAGTTTTATCTCATTCACAGAAAAATCGGTTTTAGTGATAGTTTTTAGTTTACTGATATGAAAATAATTTAAATAATTGCCTATTCAACTGTACTGCGTCTGCATTGAATTGCACCTATCGTAAATAAACAATAAATAAACAATGAACGATTGTTACACATTTTTGTTCAAATACATGAATGAATTCAGTTTTTGTACACTATCAGTCACTTTTCTAATACACATTTGCACACACAAACATGCGTCATCACCTTCACCTTCATCCCCTCTTATTTTGTGGGCTAAAATATATTTTTTCTATTTCTTTCCCCTCCTACCCTTTCCTCTCCTTCCACCATATCCCCCCTTTTTTCTGTGCGGCCTCGGGGAGAGTAGAGCAGTCATAGGGTTGCAGTAGCCTCTAATCAGTGTGAACAGCAAGCTAATTACCAAACCCTCTGCCCTGGCTGACTGTTAATTGCATACATTAGACACCATCAGCAGCACTGCAAGATTAACGCTTAAAATCTTCCCATTGCTGTAGTGCACTGCGTGTGCGTGAAAGAGAGAGTCAAGGGGAAAGAGACAGAGGTGGAGAGGAGGGTCGTGTGCTGTATTCTCTACATGTGTGGTGTGTGCTGCCTCTGTGGTTGCGCGTGCTAATATTTAACACTTAATTAGAGCCAAAATGGAGACGCAGCAACACAGAGACGTGTGTTGAGTGTTATAGCTTTTGCTGTGGCAGGGTTGCTTGGGTGGGGGCAGATGGACGTCGAGGGCAACCCTGAGTCTCTGTGGAGATGGAGTGACATTAAGAGCATTGCAGTGGAGGCATTTCAAATAATAAAATATCAATATTTACATTTTAATTACCCACTTCTAGCCCCGCCAGGGCCATGTCAAGGAGTGTGTGGGTGAGGGTGTGTATGTGGGCATGTGCCACAGCTAGTTCCAATGGGGCCATGACTTCTTGTCTCTTTATAGAGTCAGGAGTGCTGCTCTGCTTGACAATGACTTGGTAAACTAACTAATTTCTATATAATTTCTGTTTTTCAACATTTTTTGTTTTATCTTCCTTTTTTTTACTTGTTTCTTTCACTCAATCCATCCCATCTTACTGTGTCTATGTATCCTGTCTCTCCCTCCTTTGATACAATGCTGATGCAGGCAGGAATGACCACTGTGTGTGTGTGCACAAATCTGTCAGGGGAATTAACCATGTGCACACAAAACTGAGAAGCTTAGACACCAACCTTCTCTGCCTCCCTCTCTCTCTTCTCTCTCTCTCTCTCTCTCCTCTCTCTCTCTCTCACACACACACACACAAACACACACACGTTGATGACAACACCAGACTTAATAAGGAGGGCCAGGGAGTGACATCATCACTAGTCTGAGCTTTTACATTCTTCTGTCACACAGACACAGACACAGACACAGACAAACACACACACACACACACACACACACCCACACACACCCACACACACACACACACACACAGACAGTTTTGAAGACAAAAAACACTGAGTTGAATAATTAAAAAAGGTACAAACTGCTATAAAAGGACATAAGGTGAATATTTCTATGCCAGCTGGGCTTTAGCTTTGTTTTGGTGACGATTTTCCATTTAAAAGGGTCATTAAAAACACACTAAGACACTGATTGGACCTAACTTCAAAATTCATACCCCAGGGAAAGTCACCCCATGTCTGTAAAGAGTCCACAAGACACACAAAGGACGAATCTCTCAGGCCATGGGCAGCATCCAGGCAGTGGCATACAAGGTTGCCAAGTACTGTACGTTTCTACAATCCTTAGTTTGTCAGTTGGACAAGTGTGCACCACATCTCATCAGCATTGTTTGCCAGTTCTCTATGTGGAATAAGTAATAAATAATAAAAGGAGGAATACTTTCTGGGGAGTACTATCTGGCCAGTCTATCTGTCTGTCTGTCTGTCTTTCTGTCTGTCTATCTATCCATCTATCTAGTCGGTGAGGAATTCATTTTCCCAGCTTGTTCAATTAACTGGGTTGTGACAGTCTATTGATCTCTTGGTGGATTATCTTTTCAGAACAATATCCTGTCATTACATATTCTCCTGAACAGAGTAAATCCATAGTCCAAGCATCAGCAAATGGGCAACCCTGCAGTTTAAAAAAAGAGTAGGAGACTATTTGGGATTACATAAAATCTCACACTTATTTTGTCACTGTCAGAATGTTTTGATATTGATGTATAAATAAAAACCTGTTGATTGTGGCTGATGTTTAAAACAAAACCCAATGGTCCCTGTCCAGGCCAGGTGTCTGTATATGAGATTATGAGGCTGTGTTGATTCTATCTTCCTAATCCCCCGTAGCTTTCCATAAAGAAAGGACCGCAGAAACTCCAGAGGGATTAATTTACCATTTACAGATATGGTCTCCAATATCATCATCCAGGACAAGCTTTGAGAGGAAGGGCTCAACAATGGAGCAATGAGGAAAGAGAGAACAGAGTGAAGGAGAGAGACATACACAGACTGAAAGAAAGGCAGAGATGAAAACGAATGTGCACAGAGAGACAACCTCTCCTAGAGCATCGTGCCTTAATGTCCTAGCTCGAAGACACGAACATTAGACCTCATTCCACCTCCTCATCTGGGCCTGAAAAAGCCTGGGCTGAAAATCTTAATTAATTGTCCAATAGTGCTGCGGGGTCATTATGCATTGCAATAAAGAAGCGTGTAATTATGAGATTTAACAGCCATTACCAAGGCCAGGAACTCATATGTCATCATCAGCAACCAAGCCAGTGGTTTTGTAGGACTGTGTGTGTGGCTTGATGGACGACACACACATGCACAATACACACACTTGCATATGTACATCTTGTTCAAGTATAAAGTGTTACGATGTATCAGAGAGAAATGTTTCTGCTTTCGTATTGGCAAACAAACAGTTGTAGGTATTTACACATGCATGCAGGACACTAATAGGTGAACAGAAGCTGAAAATGCATTCAGCTGAGAACACACACAGAGAAGCACACACACATACACACACTTGCACGTATGCCCATCAGTCTGACCCAGACAATAAGGCAGCCAGCTGTGATGGCAGCCTGCAGATGAAACATCCCATCACGATTAAATAGACACAAATAAACACACATTATTACTGTGTGTGTGTGTGTGTGTGTGTGTGTGTGTGTGTTTGTGTGTGTGTGTTTGTGTTTGTGTGTGTGTGTGTGTGTGTGTGTGTGTGTGTGTGTGTGGCGTCCGTGTTTTGTAAGTACATGTGAACGCACAGTGAAACAGTGGACCACAGAGATAGTCCTCGCCACATAGCAGGTGGGAAGTGACACACTTATATAAGGATGAAGTACTGTGTCCAAATACATGCACACTATGAAATGTACATTACTGAGACACCAACCAAAAAAGCAAGAACTATGACAAAAATACATATTTAGTTCTTTCTGTTATTTTTCTCCAGTTTACCCTAACAAAAAGAACCAACAAGCTAATGGGTGATTATAAATAATAAAAACTATTTAACATATTGTTATTCTATTATACCTTTTAATATTTCTGGGCCACACACAGGTGGTAGACCCAAACTGTTGCCTATCTGCAGTTTTCTTGTATACAGTATGTGCATAAGGTGTACCTGTGTTTTTATACCTACATAATTTATATATATGTAATTTTCTGCTGTGTGTGTGTTATGTGCACAGACCATAAGTCGTCCCAAGCTGGTGACAGGCACGCTCCAATCCTATTTTCCCACCTGCTTATTCCCTGATGGAAAGGATGAATCCTCCGGACTGTTATTTAAGAATGATGGTTGGAGGATGGGAGAGAGGGAGAGTGAGTGAGAGAGAAAGAGAGAGAGAGACACAGAGAAAAAGAGAGGTAAAATAAAGGGGGGAAGTGGAAGAGGGAGCAGGAGGAGCATCAGACAGAAAGGACAAGTGAGAGTAAAACAAAGGGGGAGTGAGGAATAAACTAAAAGTAGAAGAGGAAGAAAGAGTAGAGAAAGGGGGAAGGAGGTGAGGATCAATGATGGAGGTAAGAGAAGGAGAGGAAGGCAATGGTAGGAGAAGAAACAAAGAGACTGAGCAGAGCAAATAAAAAGAGAAGGTATAAAGATAAAGGGGAGAAAGGGAAAGATAGAGACAGAAACAGTGAGGAAAGTAGATAGATAAGTATAAAAAGAAAGAGAGGATGTGGAGAGAGATTGAAAACTATTTCATGCTTGTCTGTGAACTTTGCATGAACCGACAGAAATAATGTGACAAGCCTGTCCCTCCTTCCACTAGATTTGCTGCATGCATAGGTGTGTGATATGTGTGTGACTGTGAATCCTTGTATGTGTGTGAACTCTTTATATTGCTTTTGATGTGTGTGTATGTGTGTACATGTGTGCCCTAACAGATAGAATAGGATGATGATGATTTGAAATGGAGTTTGGCCTGTGCGTAATTATGATCATCTATCTTTATGCCCCGCCAGCATATCATATCATATCACATCACATCATCTCTCTTTCTCAGGGGCGCATGCACACGTGCACATACACACACACACACACACACACCACACACACACACAAACACACACACACACACACACACACACACACACACAAATTGAAAGTAGTAAAAGCTGACTGTTTGCTAGTGATGACTTAGATGATGATGGGCTCAGATGGTGTGCTGATTTATTTGTTACTGCTCGTCTGATGTCACATATTATAAAACTGTGCACGTCTGTGTTTGTGTGGATTTGTGCACATTCATTGTGTACTAGTTCTACTCCGGAAGTGTACGTTTGTGGGTTCATGGGTGCGTCAATGATGTATGTGTTTGTATATGCCTGCTTGTTTGCGTGCTTATGTATGCAGCTTGTGTGTGTTTTGTGTGTGTGTGACAGACATTATTTGATGCAGATTAGTCAGTGTACTCAGATTGCAGGCTGTGTCTCAAAGGCTGATAGACAAATGAATTTGATTTGCTAATGTAATCAAACTAATAAGAAAAACAGCAATGGGCTGCTGAGCGCAAAGCTCATGACTTCAATATTGTTTTTTTTCTCTCACTTTTACTTGAACATCTATCTAGTGAGTGCATTTCATGATTTCATTTTTTTCTCAGAGATTGGAATCAAAATGATTAAAAATACTTTTAATCAGAGGCTCTAATCTGAAACTGATCAGACACCGCTTTTAAAATCAGTGTCATTCTTAATATTAAGGAATTTCATTCACTTGTTAAAAGTGCTGATGTTAGTAAAGGTACTGTTGGTGATGTAATCATATTTTCTTTATGTACACCACTCCACTATCATAGGCTGCCACTACTGTTCAAGTGACTTTTTTATTTTTCACTTTAAATTCAGCCGGTCTGATATGGTGTGTCACACGTGGACATGGCGACAGCTGGTAACATTTGTGAGGCAAGTTGTGTGTGCAGGTATGATGTGTCAGGTTGCTTGACTCTAAAGGCATAAGGTGTGTGTCACCACCAAGGTGTGACCTGATAGAGGTAATACCAGTGTGTGTGTGTGTGTGTGTGTGTGTGTGTGTGTGTGTGTGTGTGTGTGTGTGATCATATTTGTGTTGAGTGTGTGTTTTTAAAGCAGACACCCAAAGCTCTGCATGTTTAAGTGTCATCATTGTCACATTGTCATGGAAACACTGTAAACATGGTGATGACAATCGGACAGACAGGACAATCAACACAGACTGAACTGAATATGTAGGTGAATCTGTGTGTGCGTTTTCATCAAAACACACATTTTTGTACAAAAAAACTTATTTTGCAAAACCATAATCACAACATACATAACAATTCAGAGACCCTTTACAACTTAGATCAGATATAATGCTTATCTATACATTTATTGTTATGTAGACAGGCATTGCATCCTGTAGTGATAACATCAGTATATTATAATATATAACTTGCATCTGTTCTTATCAAGACTATCCCTCAGTTATATTATTATCAAACACAGCATTGAAAGTTGATGGGAAATTCATTGTACGATATATTTTGTTGATTTTTTTTGCAAAAAAATCCTCCTTGACTGATCTCACCTTATTAAAACTATAAATAATACTTTGACACAAACACAGGGACAAAAAGAAAAAGTATTAAGATGGAAGAAAAGCAATGCATGTTTTCCCTCCTCTGTTTTCTCATATTGATTCCATGCTTCCAATACCCACAGGCTTAATCCAATAAAGAAAGCCCAACTTAATCCAAACATTAAGCTCAGATATCAAATATTCTTTTCATAATTTGATTTCATCAATATTTGTTTTCATCTGCAAACAGGAGTGGGTTTGTTTGTATGGGCTGCCAGAGGAAACCATGGTTGTGGTCTACTGGAAAATAGGATGTCTCTCATGCACAAATGTGGACAATGGAACACACACACACACACACACACACACACACACACACACACACACACACCACACACACACACACACACACACACACACACACACACACACACATACACACACACACACACACACACACACACAAGCAAAAACACATTCTTGAAGACATCAACCCTAAATGTATTATGTAGCTAAGGGATAAGCAGAAATGGAAATCAAACACGTACTAGAGAGCACAAAAGAAACCAAATTGACCAAAGCAATGAATCAGATTCTACTAAAGTCATATTCATGAGATGATCTCATTAGACTCTTATTTAAAAAAAAAGGGCAGAGTCAGTTTTATCACTTCAAAGAAGACAAAGTGCTGTCTGTTGTGCTTCTTTTCTTAACTGGCTGAAACAGGTTTGTTACTACAGCAACATTACATTTTCAGGCCAATAAAGCCTCTTGAACTGAATTGAACATAAATGTTTACTGTTAACATTTCTTACGTGTTTGAATAATTGGACAGTTATTGGACGCTACAGTTTATATGATGATAATTTATGAGAAAATAGATCTGATAGATTGAATTACTGGGATTTTCTACCATGCAACTAAACTTTTTAAATCTTGTTTTAACCTTTCACCTTCGCATGTTATGCCTATAAAAGAACACAGCCATATGAATGTTTTTATCTCTTTACACTGTGCTGAATGTGTGTGTCTATGTGAATGGACTGTATGTTTGTGTGTTACTGTAAGAAGGCACCCAGCATGCTGTGACTGTCAAGGTGAGCTAGCCTTAGCCGACAGAATGGGGGCAAATCTGCTTGTGTGTTTGTGTGTATTTCTGTGTATGTGCTTTCATGAGTATACATGCACATGTGAACCCAGACCAGCCTTTTTATTGGAGAGGGTAATGACACTGAGAGGGACAGACAGACTGGAAGATGAAGTAGGGGAAGTAAAGAAATTAGGACAGGTGAAGGCAATGTTGTTTCAGAAGTTCCATGCCAATAAACCCATTGGTTTAACAATTGAAAAAAAATAAAGTGTGTGTATGTTTGTTTGTGTGAGTGGTGGTTGAGAGATATTTCTCTTCTGATTTACCACTCTATGACCCAAAGCCCAACAACCTCTTTGCTGATTGATGACAACACCAGATTTAATAAGGAGGGCCAGGGAGTGACATCATCACTGGTCTGGGCTTTTACATATCTCTATCACACATACGCATACACAGACAGAGAGACACACACACACACACACACACACACACACACACACACACACACACAACACACACACACACACACACACACACAGTACTGTTCTGCATCTCAACAATGTTATAATGTGTGTCAGTGTTAATTTAGAGAGCTGCACTTCTAGAGTCAAGGATGTGGGTATCCATGTGTGTAAATGTGTGTGTGCATATGTGTGTTTGTGTGTGTGTCTTTGTGAGAGAGAGTGTGTGTGTGTGTGTGTGTGTGTGTGTGTGTGTGTGTGTGTGTGTGTGTATGCGTGCGTGTGTGTGTGTATGCGTGCGTGTGTGTGTGTGTGTGTGCGCGCAGAGGTTCCCCTTGGCTGCTGAGACTCAACATTTGATTTGCTAAAAGGAGCAGGACACTTCTATTAATCAATATTTGCTGACTGACTGGGGGCCTTTCTGGCTGACTGACTGGCTGTGCAGTTACTTGACTGACTGATTGGTTAACTAACTGACGGACTGTCTGGCAGTGTGAATGACCAACTGCTCGAATGGTTGACTAAATCTCTAAGTGAAAACCATTTATAACATGACCAAAATAAAGAGCACAGAAGAACAACAGCAGAGGTACAGATTTAAGGGGGGCTTTGCTCATTGGGTGCCTCACTTAATCTGTTATAATTTTCCAATGTTAAAACAAAAGGCATTTTTGAATATGCTGTCGATCAGACCGTTTCAAAATCTAGAATTAAACTTAGATTCAATAAACCTGATCACGGTATCTGTGGAGATATACAGACAGAGATAACCAAAGAGAAAGACAGCGAGGACGGCTGGCTGGGGCAATGCATTAAGAGGGGAGGTGGGAGGCGTGGGAAGGGATAGGGGTTGAGAGATGAGGTTGACTTGATAATGAAGAGGTTAAGGATACCAAGGAGAGAGAGGGTGGGAGGTCAGGTCAGAGAGAGAGGGATAAAAGGAGGGAGAGGCAGAAAGAGACAGAAGTAGAAAGAGAAGGAAAGAGGGTGGAGGTTGAAAGAGGTGGGGGATATTTAGCCATCGGGTCAGAATAGTATTGTGTTAAAGGCTCTTTGGGAGTATCTAGGTTATACCAAGGTAATGTATGTGACCTCCCTGCTTTCCATTCTCTTCCCATTTCCTACACTTTTCTTCTCTCACCTTAGCCTTGTATGTTTTATTTCAAAACTCCTCTTCATTTCTCCATTCTTCTTAATCCTAATTCACACCCGTAAGTAGTAAAAGGAAGAAAGAGAAAAGATAAAAAGAGGCCAATAAAAGACTACAGCAGACTGAAAGATAGAGGGAAGCATGCAGAACATGAGGCAAGAGGACTTCCCTCATCACCTACTATCCCATCACCACCACGGCCACCCAAACCCCTTCTCCCATATCTCCATAAAGGCCGATTAAATGAATAGACAGACAGCAACCCTCGCCCCCGTCCCCTCCACCTCCCTTCCCCAGTTTTTTACAGCTCAATCATTCTGTGTTACTGCAGACACATAGACCGCTTATCCTGAGTGTCAAAATTGAAAAGGGAACGAAAGAAAGAGAGAGAGGGAGAAAGACGGTAAGAAATGAAAGAGCAAGTAAGAGGAGATAGGGAAGCAAGAGAATAGTGGAGGGGAAGTGGGGGGTGGCCCAAGAGCAATTTCTGCCTTGAATAAAGAAAGAATGGGGGAGGGGGTTGTAAAAAAGCACTAATGGCAAGGCCCCTCGTTCTGGTAAAAAAGACTGTGTTATAGGTTCAGGCTCTCGTTCGTTGATTCATTCACTTGTTCGTTCCTTGCTCTTTCGTCAAGTCAAGTGCTCGCCTGTCTGTCTTTCTCTTTTGTGTCCACAAGTCTAGATAAGAGCTGCTGGCATGACTGCCCAGTAGTCATTTAGTTATTATGTAGAGGGAGAGTGACAAAAAGAGAGAGAGTAAAAGAACAGAAAAGACAGGATGAAAAGACTAATTCTACAGACAGATAAATGGCTCATTTTGAATGGGCTTTCTTTCTTTTAATTCACTCTCTCACTCGCTCCTGTTTAAATATTTGCCTCCTCCACTCACCTGACTGCTCCTGGTTCCTCCACACACTCACACACACACACACACACACACACACACACACACACACACACACACACACACACACTAGCTATTAAATTGAGATCTTCTCTTCCCTAATCCATATTATTGGACACCAAAGCCTTTCTGAATAACAACTCAGACAATATTTCCACATGCCCACAGTTTTCTGAGAGTGACAGTATTCTCCTCGTAGACTTCTAAATGTGTGAAAATGTGTGGGGCCACTCATTGCCCACAGTTTGAATCAGCAAAAAGACTTCTACGTAATACTGTGTTTGCATGCTTTTCATCTCTCTATTTGACACACGTGCGGTGTGTGAGGTGCACATTTGTGATTGTGTCCCATTCCTTGTGGGACAACAAGAGACATACACTGGGTCTGAAACCTCATTTTCTTCTCCTAATAACATATCAAATGTTTGCATATAGGCCATATCAGTATGGAAATTAGCCTGCACACACTCATTCACCAACAGCTTTAGAATAAAAGAACCAATAAAAGAGATATGTGTGTATATGTGTGTGTGTTGTCACAAGTAAGGTTGGGCGAGTCTGTGTGTCAAACATGACTAGCAACACACACACACACACACACACACACACACACACACACACACACACACACACACACACCACACACACACACACACACACTGATACACACTGACACACACGCGTAGCCTAGCCTTGTTATCCGGGGGCCTGTCTTGCAGGCAGCCTCTCTAACGCTGAGTGATGTTTAAATTAGTTTACAATTTAGCCTCCTCGCTATCCGCAGACGGCTCTTAACTCAGTGTGTGTATGCGATGTGTTTTTGTGTGTGTTTTTGTGTGTGTGTTTGTGCGTGTGTGAGCGTAACAAATTGTTGCCAGTACGGCAGACATCTAATGACTTCAAATTAGCTGCCTGGCGCTCGCCTTGACACGTTGTTACCACTGTTAGCAGCCTGTGTGTGCATGTATGCGCGTGTACGTGTGTGTGTGTGTATGTGTGTGTGTATGCAGCGCAGCACAGCCATATCATGAGGCATAAATTGGCTTCACCTCTCCTCTCTCTGTCTTTTTTCTCTTTGTTTCTCTGTCTCTCTCCATCAATTTGATTAAAAAAATTACTGTACCATGGCGAGCAGAGACGTGTGCATGTGTGTGTTCACATGTACACCCCGCGCAAACACACAGACACACACACACAAACACACACACACACACACACACACACACACACACACACACACACACACACATACACATCTGCAAAAAGGTTAAGAGGTCTTTCTATTCAAGACTTAAGTCATTGTCGACTCTTTATTGCTTGCCTTGTGTCTTGTGTGTGTGTTTTTGTAGGAGTCTGATAAAGAATGTTGAGGAGGCGTACTTCTTTCTGACAATCCTTTACACCCTAAGTGAACAGTAGCTCATTTTCTGTGTGTACACGTGTGGTGCGTGTGTGTGTGTGTGTGTGAGAGAGAGTATTAGATCAGTGTTCAGTGGTGTAAACAATGAGGATTTCATAAGGTGTTCACATCAGACACACACACACTTGGAAGATGAAGAATTCTATCTTTCTCCGTGAGCAGTGGATTGCCTTTCTCGTTCATCTAATCACACCATCTTCTCTCCTCCACCAAGCAATCGTTGCGCTTCACTCCCTTCAAACACACACACACACCACACACACACACACACACACACACACACACACACACACACACACACACACACACACACACAGCACATAACCAGGCTAACTCAGTCCATTCACCTATAAAAGTAGTGATCAAAAGAAAATGCAAGCCAAATGCGAAACAATACATTAAACATAGACCATTTGTATGTATTTGCGTGTATCCGCAAGTTCCTTTTGTGTATGAATGTATTACACAGTAGGTGATTTCCAGAGATATGGATTAAAAGAAAACGAATAAAATACTAGAATGCAGGACAGGGAGATTACAGGAAATGAGATATATATAGGTATTGGAATAAAGCCATGTGTTGTTTTGAAAGAGAAAAATAAATATTCAAAGGGCCATACTTGGTATATGGATCAATATATATGTCTGCTTACTGTCCATATAGCAGCATATTGATCAATACTCTAACAAGAAGCAATGTATATTCCCATCTCTCTATATCTATTTTTTCCCTTTCGGTTATTTTCACATTTATTAATAAGATATATTATATATCATTTGGAGACACTGTTATCCAATGCCATTGACTTTATTGTTATAGATTTACGCAGCATGACTGAGTGGTATTTATGCCTCTAATCTGGTGCCTTCCCCCTATACTCTCACAACCCCCTATGCTGTTTGAGCAGTGGCAGCGCGGTAATTCTATTCTAGTCTATAACCATATTTCCAGTCGACAATGGGACTAATCTTTGTGCTAATCTGTGTTAATCTGAGGCACAGCTCGTCCCTCCTCTCTGCTGTCCCAGCAGGCTCCTTCACTAAAACCAAAACCAGATTACAGTTTTCATCTCATATGTCTCACTACCTGTGTTCCTCTTCATGTTACCTTCCATGACCACATGCTTTTGTCATTATCAGTATTGCTCTTTTCTTATTTACTAATTTTTGGGTTTATTTATGTACCCTGTCATTATTTAAATGTTCTCCTTTTATGGGTCAGATCCAATTTTAGGAGAGAAAGGGAGTTAGTTTAAACAGATTAGATTCTTCTGTTTTATTGATTGGCCTGTAGAGTGACACTGTTACAGCTACAGTACAAGCTAAAACTGACATCACATTTTACTGTATATATCAAAATCTATTCATTGCTTCATCAATAGAATGTTAATTATTATATTAAGATTGTTACTACACAAACATATGAATTAATCACTTCATTGTGACTTCAAACAATAACATTTATCTTAAAAAATGGTCTGTGCCCATATACACATTGTGTCTCTCATAAAACAATACAAAACCTAAAAAAAAAAAAAAATCAAACCTTGTTCCTTGTTCTACACAGGTGAAGGTAGATATTTACTCATGTTATCCTGGATGTATATTTGTATGACATCTTTGGGACTGTGACTTGTAATACCGGTACATACATAGTTCACCAGAAGGCTAAAGCTGTGTTTTTCAAAGGGTTTTGCCATATATACAGTATGGTACAGTGACTCACAAACACACCCACACACAAACATATATACATATCGAACGTTAGGGGATTGGACTGTTTGGTTTAAAAGGTCATAATACGTGTGTGTGTGTGTGTGGTGTGTGTGTGTGTGTGTGTGTGTGTGTGTGTGTGTGTGAAGGTGTGATACCAGTAAGGGCATTTGGTTGGTCAGGTGGAGTCAACAGTTCATACTGTCTGAGTGGATTAAGGTGAAAGGTCAGGCCTCAGTACCAGGTGTACTTGTGTGTATGTAAGTGTGCCTGAACTGCAATTAGAGCAGCTAATTCCAACCTTGTACTCTGCCAATTTTCACATCATCTGTGTCTATTCTGTATATGTGTGTGGGTGTGTGTATAAAATCTCCTGTACTCTGGAATTGTAAAACAAAAACAATGTATGTATGAACCTATGTGTGTGTATACTGCCACAACACAAAACCACGTTAGGCTCAGTGTAAAAGTCAAGTTTCAGCAGATGTTTTCTTCTTACCTGGGATATGTTTGGCCCAGCCAATGTTGACTACTAGTTCTCTGTCCGCCAGGTCACACAGCGTAGTCAGGGCCTTGATGTCGCTGTCTGGTACTGTTGGGTCAGGCATGGCGTAAATCTTCTCTGGCTCGGCCACCAGCAGGTGAGAGACGATTTTGTTATCTGCAAGGCAGCCAAAGGCAACTGACATGACCACCAGACAAGGAGAAAGACACAGAGACAGAGAGATGGTGAATTTTTGCCGTGTTAGGCTGCCAGCTGTTCCACACCAATCTGGTGCAAAAATGTGTAAGGACATATGCAAAATCCATTATAACATGTCTTGCTAAATAACACTTATATCTTAAAGAATGTCCACATGTAGCAAAAAAGTAGCTGACATAACCATTAGACTAGGAGAAATAGAAAGAGACATGTTGCAACACATTATACATTTCAGTATTCTCCATAGTGTACATCACACAAACCACGATGTGAGATACATTACATATACAGCATTATATACAATATATATGTGTGTGTGTGTTTGTGTATATTGTATTGTATACAAAATCGAATATGTACAACTAGAATAATTTAAACTTGTTTGCCACTCTGAAAAATCTTGGAATGTATAAACCTTTAAAATGGTCAAACAACACACTTTTAATAAGCACCAAAAGAAATGTAAGTTTAAAAGTACATTTGTTACATTATTTGAAGTCATTTTTTTTTTACATTATAACTTTTGTGTATACAGTTATTATATAGTATATTATAGTTGAGATGCTTCAGGGTGTGATTAAAGGCAATAACTGCTGTTGATTCATGTTTCTTAAAACATTGTCTTTTGTATCACCGCCTTAAGAAGCCTCCGTGATACTACATACAGAAGGGAAAGATAATACTGAAAGCCAAACAGCTCAGCTGTTAATAGTGACATGTGGTGATGAGATCTCTATGGTCCATTAGTAACAGACTGATACCCTGCTTCCAAATTAATCCACTGACTAATCAAGTATGGGAATAATAACAGAGGATAGAAAAGCAAAGAGAGGAGCGAAGGATTATAGAAAAGAGAGAGGGATGTAAGTAAAGAAAAAAGTGGGAGAAGATAGACAGGTAGAAATAGAGCCATGGACAGATTGTAAAATACAGACAGGAAGAGTCGAGAGAGCGACAGCTAGATAGAGATAAACAGCAAAGGAGAGTGAAACAGAGTTGGGGGGATGAGTTGTGTATTGATCCAACACTCTCCACCCAAATTCCACACAAACACACACACACACACACACACACACACACACACACACACACACACACACACACACACACACACACCACACACACACACACACACACACATGCCCCATGTACACATGTACATAGATATATTCTTCCCATCCTCTTCCCTCCAGCTCCAGGGTCGTTTGAGCCAAACCAATCCCAGTCACACTGCAGTATCTGTGGGTAAATCTTATTTAATGTTTCCCTAATTAGAATCAATGGAAGCCCATTTCCAAACCCTGGGCTATTGTTCTGTTCTCACACAATCAATGGGGACGCTGAGGCTAGGGATTGGGCTTCAGATAGATAGGCTGTGTGCGTGTATCTGTGCGAGAGACAGAGGGACAAAATTTTTTTTGTGTGTGTGTATTGACTGTGTGAGAAAAGAAGAAGACATACCCAGCCAGTCTATATCAGGGCAGAGAGATATTTGAGTTCATACATAAATTAAGGAAATTATGTAAATAGGAACTAAAGCCTGAATAACTATTTAGAGTGGTAACTTGTAATTCCAATTACTCATGTTGAAACTCTACTCCAAAATGTGTCAAATCCCTGATAAAAAAATAACAGGACTAAAGAGTTAAGTATAACTAAACTTGTTTTAAGAAACTCTGTAGCCCGTCAGTGAATGCAAACACATACATACATTAAACACAGACACACATATTATACACAGACTCATATTATCCCATCATTTAAATGATTAGTAGTGCAGAAATCCCGGTAAGCTGTTGTGCAGCCATTCAGCATATTGGCCTAAAGCAGAATATGCTCCAGCTTTAAGCAAAATGGGCTTTGGGGACCAAGCTGCTAAACACTACTCAATCTGCACTGCATATGTGTGTGTGTGTGTTTGTGTGTGTGTGTGTGTGTGCGTGTGTGTGTGTGTCGTGTGTGAGCAGACGCTTAGCTAAAGAGCTAACTCCAGTTTGATGTGGTTGCCAGATTGGATTTAATCCGGATTAGGGTTCTGGCTGTTCCCCCTCCCTTCTTCTCCACTTCTCTCCCCCTCTGAGAAACCTTCTCATTCATGCTCAGTCTCTCCCTCTCTCTCCACCTGTCTCTCTGTCACTCTCACTCACTCTCTCCCTTGTTAATTTTTCAATCATCAGGCTTTGGCAGTGGTTTTATTCTTTAAAAAATGCAGTCAATCCAGCCGGAGCTAAATTAATACCTTTATAGTGAAATATTACACATATAAAATGTTATGACCCCAAACTGGTAGCAGTAGAGACAAGGAGATAAACTTGGTCCCAAACAGATGGGCTTCTCACTACCCTGTGTCTATTTATGTGTGTGTGTTTAATTTATTTTTACTGTCCAACTGTCATTAGGATACAAACTGATGGAAAGGCAGTGCCTTGTACTACGGATCTCTGAACGATTCCTGCCTATTACATGAACGCTGTCTGCACATAAGAATATAATATGATAGAATCTGAATGTTTTTTGTTTATTTCTAAGGAAGATTTTCCTTGTGCACTGTCCATAGTATGTCCCTCCCTCTGCACACTATTTTTGATGTTGTTGTCACTGTAGCACGATTGTCAATTTGTAGAGTATGAGTTACTGTGCACCAAGGACAATATGTAAATGTCTGTCCTTGAAAATCCCTGCTCAACCTCGAAGAGAAAAGGGCTATTATATATACTGTTACCACTCAGAGTCTGTGTGTGCATGTGTGTGTTTATTCTTACATGGCTTCTTGGGAGGCAGAGCCAGCTGTGGGTTCAGGTAAGGACTGTTGTCGGCATCTATCCGGCGTTTATACTTCTGTCTCCCGCCACGAACCCTGTCGAGACGAACACCTGTAAAAAATGACAGAAGAAATTTATTAATACACTGTGTGTGACACTGAAACTTTTGAACTCTTTTGACTACTTAACACAAAGACAAGGAATATAAAATAAAATATAAATAGAGAGAGTGGAAATGAGATGAAAACATGCGGACTGAAAGAAGATTACATATGATGTCTGGGAGTAAAGTGATAGTTGTGCTGTTTCTGCAGCGCATACATGGGTGTGTGTCTGTTTTACAGAAACTTTTCCCTCTTTTATTCTACAACAAGACTAAATTAAAGAGACACAATTGAAGTAAAATGTCTCTCTCTTTCTGTGTCTCTCATGCGTTCTCTTTGGCTTTCTGACTTACACTTTTCCTGTCTCTTGCCCAATCTCTGTCTCTCTCTTTCTGTCTCGTTAATTAATTGACACAAAGGAGTCCTAATTTAATTAGGCCTATCTCTCAGGGGATTGGATGTTACCGTGGTTACCACTTAAAGATGGATAAGGTAGAGAGAGGTGTCATGGACCCTGGAGGAGGAGAGAAGAAGAATCTGAAAGGGCTGTCAAATGTTTTAAAACGAACCCAATGCAATTATTTGTTTGTATCATTCAGAAATAAAATCACGCTCAACAGAGAAGAACACCATCTTCAGATCTTTCATCAACAGACGGTCTAGGGAAAAAACTTGACCTAATATTGAACACACCATGAACAGTATCACACTTCTTGTTTAGTGCTTTACACTCTAACAGCCCCACTGATTTGAAGGGTTTTCTCATACAAAGTGCATCTAAAATGGTAAGGATTTATATGTATAGACAGAGAGAAAAAGAGCGAGAGGAGGGGGCAAAAAGAGAGAGAGAGCAAAAGAGAGATTTGCTAACACAGAGAGATTTAAATCCTCTGAAAAATGTGCTGACCATGACCGAGACAACACACCTAAGAGATTTAACAAGGACTGACTTCCTATTGGCAGCAAAGAAGAAAAAATGTCAGGAAGCATGTGTTCGCATTCATTGGCATTTGTAAGTGCTTGTAAGTGCACGTGTTTCCCTGTTTTTATTTGTATTGCGTACATGTGCACATTTTGGTGGGTGGTTTTATTCAAACCATCTTGCAGTGACGTGAGTGCACACATTTTTTTTATGGAAATGTAGTCATTTAGAAACCTCTAACTGACTCAGGCAGCAGTCAACCCAGTGAACTGAACATGACATGCATGTGTGTGTGTGTTTGTGTGCGTGCTTGAGACGAAAATAGGTAGACAGAAGGGCTAACAGTCCAGGTACAGTGGGGGGGACAGTGTCAGCAAACGGTCAAGAAACTCTTAACACCAGGGGGTACAAACCCACTCACGCACCCACTTTGTCTTTCTCTCACACACACACACACACACACACACACACACACACCACACACACACACACACACACACACACACACACACATTGACACAACATCTATGTTTCTCTAACCCATACCCCATGTTGTGTTTGGGTAAGCCCTGACAAGCAGCTTGCTCAGTCACTACCTGGGTCATTGGTTGGTCAGAAGAGGAGAGGGAGACCGAGAGAAAGCAGAGACAGACTATCAGAGCTAGAAGAGCATCAGAAGCAAGACAGAAGGTGGAAGGTGAAAGAAAGCGTTTGATCAGAAGCTTAAGTCAATAGGTAGTTGTGTCACTGTGCTGTATGGCGACAAACATTCTAGCCTCAGATTGAAACTAAATTCAGCGAGAAATTAACTCAAATTTGATGCAGATATCAAAATGTGAATTTGGGCAAACATCTGTTTCCCATGTCTGTACTGTAGCATCACTAGTTTTATTACTGACTATGGCACGCACACTTTTCCCCTATCACACACAAACTCTCACATGCAGAGTCTCAATTTTTCACTTTCTCTTTTCCTTACACCTTAAAGACCCAGTGCTGTGCTGAGTTCACTTTATAAAGAGCCCTCTCTAACTACCTCATCTATTTTCCACAAAATTAACTCTCTCTCAGCACTGATTAATGATCAAATCTAAATGAATCAAATTAAAAATCGAAAATTATATTTCCAAAGCCCACAAAAACTAGACAGGAGGAGACTAGTGGGAGAGCGAGAGTGCTCTACCTCCTCTTAACAAATGAGCCTTCAAGTCATAAAGTATGGGCAAGAGAGGAGAAGAGGGAAGGAATGAGAAGAGGAGAGGAGAAGAAAAGGGTCATGGGAGAGAAAATGGAAGAATGAGAAAAAATTAAAATGGAATGTGGAAAAAGTAAAGGCGAGGGAAGAACTAACTATTTTAACAGGGAATGGGTAAGAAATCGAATAAAAAGGCAAGATAAAAGAAATACATTTTGATAAAAACTGATGAAAGGCATGAAAGGAAGTGTGGCTAAAAAAGAGGAGAGAGGAGTATAGAGCACAGGTTGTGAAATAAGAGGAGAAGGGGAGGGGTAAGTAATAGATGGGCTGGTAAACAAAAGAAGAAAGGACAGTGAGAAAAAAATGAAATGAAATGAGAGTGAAAAGGAGGGATGAAGTGAAGGGTAATAAAAGAAAATTAGATAGGAATAGAATAATGAGAGAAAGATCCATGAATGAAAAGACCAAATCCACAGAGGTTATACGCCTTAATTACGTGCTTTAATTATTATGTCAACTAACAGTACACCTCTACACAGTCTATTTCACACACACACACACACACACACACACACACACACACAGTGACAGTGATGAAGGTGAATCTTTCCTATCGTGGGAATATTACTATCTGTCAATAGCACGATCCGCACTGATCACATCAGCATAGATTTTACACTGCACTTGTGTTACTCTGTGTCAGCATGTGTGTGTGTGTATGTGTGTTTGAACAATTGAGGGATTGCGAGTAAAATGCCTTTGACACCTAAGTGCTATTGAAGAGAGAACCGTCAAGCATGGAGAGAGAAATGTAGAATAGAGAGGAAAAGAGAAAAGAGAAGACATGGGGACAGACACAAAATGGATTGATTTCAGAGGGTCAATGATATGATAAGAGAATGAGAGGATGAAAAAGGGCAAAAACAGGAGTGAGGGATAGAATGGAAAGAGCAGTAGGCAGACAAATAGAATGATTTATTTCTATTGATGACAGGAAAGAGAAAGAAGGACAAAAAAATGCACAAGAGGAAGAGAAAATTTAAAGGGGCAGAGATGAGGAGAAGAAGACGGAGAGAGTAGTTTTATGGTAATTGAAGTTTAACAGGGTTGAAGTCGCTCTTCCACCTTAGACCAGGTTATCTCCTTATGTTTCTGTGGGTGTGTGTATTTGCGAGTGTGTGAGTGAAACCGCAGTGTTGATGTAATAACATAAAGGGTTTTCCTATGTGGGTTTAACAACTGATGGGCGAGTAGATTGGGTAAGACAACAGACCCATTTAAATCTAAAGTGTGCGTGAGTGTGTTTATGAATAATTTGCATTTGAGGAAGAAATAACAAGAGTCAGAAAAATATCTGCATATACAGCTACAAGAATCCCAGAATATGCATTATTTTGTGGTGTTACTGGTTGGTTCAAACCACTGTAAGAATCAAAATAATTACTGTTTCATATGTGTTATGTTCAAATCTAAAAAAAGGACACTAGAGAGCTCAAAGAAAGCAATAAAAAAGGAGGGGTGGAAGGGAGTGTGTGTAGTGTCATGCGGTGACGTTGTTTAGACCAGAACAGATCAGAACAGCAGTGCCTTAGGCAGCGGGCAGGTGGCTGTCACTGGTGTGTGAATATGTGTGTGTGTTTGTGGTAATGTGGGCATGTGTGTGAGACCATGTGAGGTCTCTAAAAAATAGTGCCTTTTCCACATTATTGGCCCTTTTTCTTTGAAGGCTGTGTATACTGATATATATATATATATATATATATATATATATATATATACTTTTGATTGTTAAAAAAAAAATATATATATATATATATATATATATTTTTTTTAACAATCAAAAGTCTTTGTTTTTTATAATAGTTGTGACACATGAGACTGTTTTTATGGAATTTGTGTGAGGGTTGGATAAAACCGTTGTTGTGAGCTGTCAAATGCAACTGAAAACAACAGCTACATGTTGCTATTACATAAATTGCCATTCCCAAACAGTCTTTCTGCCTCATCTCCTCTGCTCTCTAGACAAACAGAAAGAAAGTGTATGTGAAAGAGAGCGGACCACTTAGGCAGATCTCTCGTCAAAGTATTTCCATTATCGCTCCTTTCTAGCTGGGATGCAACCAGATGCCAGTCACACACACACAAACACTCACTCAGGACAGACACTACAGGGCCACATTTAGCTACAAGTTTCCCATGGGGGAACACCAGACGCCACCAGTTGTCTGGCGCTCCCCTCCTCTATTTCTCTGTCCTCTCCTCTTGCCTCTTCACCTTTCCCATCACTTGCTCTTTCCCCCTCTTTATCATCTACTTTCATTCTTTCTTGCCTTCTTCTTGCATTTGACTCTTGCACTATTCCTTTCCCAATCATCCATTTATGTTGACCCACAAAATGGGTTTTCCTTGCCATTTAATTTTCTTTCTTATTTTTCTTACCTTTTTAATCATAGATATCTTTTAGGAAATATGTCCTTTATAAGAGACAAATTGTCTTGTGTTTTGTATGTGAACATGTGTTGGCCAGCCGTCTTGACTGTTGTGTCTATGACAGAATGTGTGTGCAGCAATAAGATTGGATAGCAGCAGTCAGGACTGTTGAGCATGAAGCGAGTTATGATGCATACTGCCAGCTGTTTGTAGACACCATACACACACCAACACTCACACAGACTGAGGCCTTCCACCCAATCTCACTCATTAGGTCTTAGAGGCCGTGGGGAGCATGGCCAAAGTTGGCACGAGCTGTTGTGTGCATGTGTGGGGCAATGTGCCAAGGTTTATATTTGCAGTCCGTGGAATGTCTCTCTAGTAGTCTACCATCTGAATCCAGCTGACCGTTTACGGCAATATAGAGACGAAGGCTTTGGTTTTGGAACCAACCCATTCTGTCTGTTTAACCATGATTCATCAGACGTGCCATCATCAAAGCTGCTATGTTGTAAGGGAGCAAATATGACCAAATGTACAATGTACATGCATACTGAAAATTGCTGGCTGCTGGTCTGTGTGGCTCTGCCAAAGCCTTTCATGTTCAAATGTCTGATCTGTGTTTTGTATGCTATTCATGCCAATTGTACGCATTACTGCTGAATTTGAATGCATTATGTCTGTCTTGCTTTGCCAGTTGTGTACAAGTAGGAATAACTGTGACAGCTACAGTGTTATTATGTTTGCTTGTTTTCTAACCTGTCAAATAAATTATAAAATGTATTTTCTGAGGTAAGCAGTTGCTAAAAAATCACTTTAACCCTCTCCTGTTTCATTGCTTTTTATCAAACCTTTTACCTGCAATAACACCCCTTTCCTCTCACTCCCTCCTCCCCTCTCTCAAGGCAGATTTAAGCCCCGCCCCTGTGACCTTTCAGTCTTCAGCTGACGCATCATTATGACCCCATTAAAAATGGACAGACAGCCATTGCCAGAGGGGAAGTTCTCATAATATAGTCAGGCCTTTTAATTGCCTTGCTCCAGAAATTAGCTGCTACATATTGGTGGGTGAGTGCCCCATGTTCATTCCTTCCTTCAGTTTACCCCTTGCTCGTTTACTCTTGTCTTCTCCTCTCATTTTGGGTAAGAAACGTTCAATATTCATTTTGTGTGTCTTCACATGACCAGGTGTGTGTTTAAGAGATCATGTAAAGAAACGGTTCTGATCTGAGTTGGTTAACTGACCCTCTGGCTTCTTGTTCTCCTCTCCCTTTCCATTACACACACACACAAACACACACGCACACACTCTTCCTTGCTGCCTCACTTGCTCTTCATCTCACCCTATCGGTCTCCCACGGCGACAAAGCTAATTTGAGGCAGATCTTGCCCTAAGGGGTAAACTATAGCATCTAACTAACACACACACACACACACACACACACACACAACACACACACACACACACACACACACACACACACACACACACACTCTACTTCATGTCCTCCAACCCACTTCCCACCCCATCCCACTTCACCCTTACCACTTTATCTTCACCTTTCTCCTGTGAGCTAGCCCCTGACAACCACAGTTAGCTCTGATGCTAAATGATCTAGCCACTTACCATTATCATCAATGCAATTTTGCTGCAACAATGCATACACCCAGAAGGGTGAACATAAAACACAGTAGGCAATGTTTTTAAATAGTGTCTGTGCAAAAAATTGTTAGTTGAGCATAATAAATGTTTATCCAGGTAGAATGACAATTGCTTTGCCATTCTGTACATTGTTCTTTACAAAGATGTATGTTGTTGTCATTCCAGACAAGGTCTTTGTTTATATTTTAGCAATGTTCATTTTTCTTTATGGGTAATGTTTCAGTTCAGCTGAGTCCTCTCCAGTCACACCACTGCATTACAATGGGTTTGAGTCAGGGTTTCTATTTTAGAATAATAATTCAAGTGGAAGTTTCAGGTGTTATGAAGTATATCCGCAGCATGCACTAGTTTGAATGAAAATAACAAAATGTACTGTATACTATATATTATTAACTTATATCTCCAGCAGAATAAAGCAATTATAGTTTTGGATCTTTGTCCTAGTTCAAAAACAGTGAAAATGAGAAAATATAGGTAAATGGATGTATCACTCTTCTAAATGACCCTTATTCATATGTAGAGTGGGACCTCCTGTATTAAATTCCCACCCACCACAACAAATGAGGTGGCTGTGGTCTGTCATGTTGATGTATATATATGTAGGCCTTTGTGTGTGTGTGTGTTGTGTGTGTGTGTGTGTGTGTGTGTGTGTGTGTGTGTGTGTGTGCGTGTGTGTGTGCGCACAACATATGTGCGTGGAGAATAGGCTGTATAAAAGGAAGCAGGGAAGCAGCGGCAACATAAGGTAGCATGGTTCTGCTCTTGTGGGCAAACCACATCTTTAAGAATAAAAAAAAAAAATCAATAGCATGTCCACCTCTCTTGTTCACATTTAAAATCTAAAGGTATGTTAAAAGGTATTGATGACAGAAATAATATTCTCTTGCAAATGAGGGCTTTTTTGGGGAGTTTATCAGATGTGATTTCTGTGTCCAGTAAGAGGAGGAAGTCTGAGCTGTGTAAACTGTTGGAGCGGCCAATAATGCATGCAGTTACACATGTGTAGGTATTTGTGGCCATACACATATGAGAGATAGAGAGAGAGAGGGGGGGGGAAGCTCTAATATATCTTAACTTCACCTTATAATATACAACATTTTGCATAGTAAAGTAAGAGAGACTATTCTAAAGACAGGGAAAACATTTAGCTTAGTCAGAATTATGCCATGATGATTTTTATTTTTATTTTAGCCTTTTTACTACAACCAATATCAGTTTAAGTCTAGTTAGTTTTAGATTACTGAAAGCTTTACTTCGAACTGCAATCTTGATTCTCAAGCATGTCATAGTTTTTGTTTGAGAAGATATGTATTTATGTAGTTAAAAAAAAATGTTTTTACAGTTTTTTGTGGGAAATGTGACATCAGGCATGTGGAGTTTTCTACCCATAGAATATTTTTTATAAACTGCTTATGAGGTTAATATATTGTCCATGTTTTAGTTTTTTATTACAATTGTCTGGTTAAAAATGTGAGTGGGATATAGCTGCAGGTATGGATGGGTGTCATGGTGCCAACAGGATGGAAAGAAAAGCGATTGAAGAAGAGAATGGATGAACGAAAGGCACACGAGAAGCAAAAGAAACAGTACAGTAATACTGAGTGGGAGCATTGGAGGGAGAGATGAAGACAGGAATGGATGGAGAGAGGGCTGGCAGGCGTCGGCAGAGGCACGCTCCCTGACCACTGTAAGGAAGGGGGCGTAGGCCAGGTCTCCCATCAATTACAACCTTGACCCTCCTCTCTTCTCCTTTCTCTCTCTCTTTCTCTCTCTCTCTCTCACACAAACACACTTTCTGCTTCATTCAACCATCCTCCCCCTGCCTCTCATCCTCCCCTGGTCCCTTTCCTCTGCTCCTATAAATCAATCGCTTCTCTCTTCGTCCCTCCCCCAAGCTTTCTCCCCCCTCCCACTATTCCTCTCTCCTCTTCATCCCTCGCCACTCCTCTCCCTCTTTTCATCGTTGGAAGTGCAGTGGGAGTAGAAAGGTCAGAGGTTGGCAGACAAGAGGGAGAGAAAGAGGCAGAGGCAATGAGGGAGTGTGAAAATGAGAGAGTGAGTGTATTTAATCAAAGTGGTGTGGGGGCAGATAATATCTCGTTTTGATTTTTTTTTCACCGTTCTTCGCCACTGAACTGCTGAGTGTGAGTGTTGCAATTATCCTGCAGTGTTCTACACTATGTATGTTTATCTCATTTAGCTAAGACAAGGATGTGGGCCTTTTCGTGTGCAAATGCCCTCGGTAACTACTGCACATAACTGTGAAGTGAGAAGTGAACATACACAGTGACAGAAGGAAAGAGTGATGGTGAAAAAAAAAAGAGCTGTCAGACGAATTTCGATACAAAAAGACTTAGAGTTGTAACATGGACATGGCAAACAGGAGTGACATAATGCCCAGTGGGGAGGCACCGTGTAATATGCACTCACTAAAGTTAATTTGACTGGCAAAACAGTTAAAGACCTTCTTACGTTACACAATAATAAAAGTCATCATTTTTAAAAAGTGAAAGGTTTTGCATACATTTTTACTTCTTCCAACCACATAATAAATTAAGTAGATTTTCAAATTGCAATAATATAATCCTACATTGAATCATTGTGAAAACAAAACTTTCTAGATGGGTTGTTACTTTGGCCAGGTCACCATCAAAAAATCTAATTAGTACATTCAGGATTTTGTCCATGTTGACATTAGTTACTTCATGTACATTTATTATAAACTTTGCTTTGTTTAGGTTTTCATATAGCTAGACGTCTAAACTCTGGACAAAGCCGTTATGTTTAAATAACTGCCATGCAGATTCCAAACAGACAGCTTTATCAAGGCAGTTTGGGCTTTAGATATATTTTACACAGTAGCCATCGTTAATGGAAAATCGTGTTTCGCTATGAACATGCACACACGTATAGTTTTTATCACAAACACGGTCGGGCAGCGAAGGCGCAGCGGCAGCCGTCAATGCCGGTAACGTACTCGAACGACAGAGTGCACGGAACAAAGCTTTGTGACTAGCATCTAATGACTAGCAAGCACTTTCTTACCGCTGCTGCTGTACAGTGAGAATCTTCCTTGAACATATGCTGCAGCCAGGTGCTCAACTTGAGGCACCAAATGCTAAATGGCTTCCTGTCTTTACTCTTTTCCACTTTTCCTCTATTCATGGCCTGCGCCATTTGTTTTTTTAACTCCTTTCTAAACTAAAGCTGTATCTACATTTTTTTGCCGCGTTACCACGGTAACCACACACCACACTCTAGCTTTTCGGCAAGGACCCGCCCTATTTTGCATCTGATTGGCTAGAACTTGTTTCATTGGTAGATGAGAGATTGGTAGAAGTTCAAAGATTGGTTAAACCTAGCGCATCAAAAACAAATCCCATTTTGACTTTTTAATTTATTTATTTTTCTAAAATTGTCAGACCCCAGAAATCCGGCACCAGGCCTGAGAACTTTAAGCTCTGCCTTAGTTAGAGTTGCGTTCCTCTCATGTGATTGGCAAGTGAAATCAATTTACTCGAAAATATAAAACCACATGCAAGTTCCCGAATGTATTTATTAATTTTTCCTCACGGCCGCACGCTGGAGATCCAGCACGGTGCTGGAATACTTTACGCCCTGTTTATGGCATTGGTTGTTCTTGTATTCCTCAAACTTGAGGCCAAAATTCTGACCCAAAGGGATAGTGGTCTTCTGATCATGCAAAATTCTGTTTTAAGGCCTGTAAAAGAATTGGCCTCTATTAACCAAATAAATAAGCATTTTTAATAGGCTATGAAATGCTACATGTAGCACAGTTAACAGAGAAAGATAAGGAAGAGACCTTTTCCCTTACCCTCCCTCAGCATGCCCACAGTCAGACACTTCATGAAGCGGCAGGCCTGGCACGACTTGCGTCTCCTCTTGGTGATCTCACACTCGTTGGTGGCTGGACAGCTGTACTCTATGTTGCCTGTATGTAAACATGTTGGAGGAAGAGAGAAAAAGGGTTTCATTTCAGATGGATACTTCAACGGACAGGTTGGCAGACAACCTTTTAGACAGATCCTGCAGCACAAAGACCAAGATTTTGTATACATACTGTCAATGTTTTCATATAGATTAATCAATGGACAGAGAGTTGTAGATGGACAAACAGACACACACATAAAATAAAACCATGAAAATTGACTCAGCTACCTTGGTCTTGATGTTTGGCTTTAAGATGTCCCTTTGTTTGCAAGTTGGCCATATAGCATACATTACAGAGCAAGCACTGAAACAAAATTATTTTAAACTGACTACTATACGCAGACAATCTGATTTCCTGTGATTTGAGTTTGTGTGTATGGTTATTGTATTATAAATATAGGCTGTATGTATTGTCTCAGTGACTATTTAATACCTCATAAAATTAACACTTTGTTTAAAAAAACTAACAGAAAACGTGTAATTGTGTATAAATTGTGTTTTTGTGTGTGTGTGCGCGCGCGCGGAGCTGAGGCCGAGATTATTAGCCGATGTTAGTCTAAGTAAGTCTAACTTCACAACCCTCACCAACAAAAACATCACCTTAAGTGTGTCAGAGGCTAATACCACTTTTTCCTTCAAATGTCCACAGCCTAACTACTTCTTCCCCACTTTATCTGTCTTTTTCTATATCTTCCTACTTCTATATTGTCATGTTCCGTCTTTGCTATTTTTCTACACTTCTACACTGTTACTACATGTCTAAATGAGACCTATTTCTACTGTGGCTCCGGCCTTTCTCCACTTTTTGTTGTACTCTGTTTCATTGTATTGCTTTGTTTTCTCATTTTCAGCTTCAATCTCCCTCCAGTTCTGCCCATTTCCTCCATTTAGAAATTTCCTTCCACCCAGTTCAAAGCACAGTTATGGATTTGTTTGGACAGTTTGGACTATTGCAGAATTGCTCAAACAGATTTTTTGTTCAGAAAGGTTTATTTATCTATAGTTTGAACTGTGTTGAGATGTGAACCCCCCAAAACACTTGTTTATTTCCTACGGGGCCCACCTGACAACTACAGTACACCACCAAGCCAATGCATCTCCCACTGAAACAGTGTAAACAGTGATTACTATTGACTGCTGCTGTGGAGAGGATGTTTTCTCATTACTGGGCTGATTAAGGGGGCTAGTTAGCTTGGGAAAAGGCTAAATGCACGAACCCTTCCTAATGGGTAACAAGATGCTCATTAATCGGCCTTGTTAGTTAAAGTAAAGGCTAAACATGCTAAATGCTGAGGGACCCTTATAGTCTAATGGACACTACTAATGGGACAAGTTATCTTAACCCAACCTTTACATGCTGATGAAAAAGGAAACTGCAGATTAATTCAGCAATTAAGAACACTTACCTAGCACTAAGGCTAAAATTGGCGTATGACACAATCTGCGTGGGTTAATGGGTGGTCAGCAAAAGGCCTTGTTAGTGCAAGGCTAAATAGGAAACACTGCTAAATGGATAAAGTAAGGTAAAGAGACACTTATACATGGCTAGTAGCACCATGGCTAAATGTGTTAAACCTCTCACTGAGACATGCTATACATGGTGCTTCAATTGTACACGTTTGTGTATGTGTAATTGTACACGTTCAAAAAAGGGTATGAACTGTAGGCTTACATTACAGGCCAATATGCAGGTGTGATATAGGACTATGAAACCTATGTGCCATCTTGCTTTAGGGTTGCGGTATAAGATAGGAATTACAAAAGAAGGGTTTAAATCAGAATGTCATTGCTTTCTCTGTGTGTCTTTATTTCTATCTTTATGTGTCTTATTGTGCACTGAGGTGGGCTTACAGTGGAGAGGTTCTTGGAAGCTCTTGTGTATGCCGTGTGAGTTTGTGTGTGTGTGTGTTTGTGTGGGTGAGGGGGATATGTGAGGGCCTCAAATCCCCTGCAATCTCCTTTGAGATGTGTGTATATGTCCACCTGCTGCATGACAATTGACCACCATTGTACAGGCTGCCTAGGAATTTTAGTGTGTAAGCTGTCTTTGTTTTCACCTCTCCTGATGTTACCCATCAAACTTTGTCTTGACATGAGTTCAGCCTCTCTCTCTTCACTTCCTTTTCTTAGCACCTTGGCTTATGGATGTTTTTCATAGTTCAGCTATTGCATAATTTGTTTATTTTCTTTAAAGCAGTATAAACAGAACTCCCATGTTCGATGGTCCCATCTAGAAATGTACTGTATACCTTTCTCAGCTTCATCTCCTTTTCTTCTTCTCTTTTGCTATCTTCATCTTCCCATTTCATCACCCTCGCACACTTTGCCCTCCTCCTTACTCCCCTTTATTCCTCTCTCTCAATAAGGGAGTGATAGATGCAGGTGTCAGGTGTCGCTGGACTGACGCACAGAAACAGCAGCTGCCAGAGCTACTTCCTCCATGTTGTGACTACACATGGTGGCGCGCGCGCACACACACACACACATACACACACACACAACACACCACACCACACACACACACCACACACACACACACACACACACACACACACACACCACACACACACACACACACACACTCTCTCTCACAAAGACACACACACACAAACACACATATGCACACACCATTTACACACATGGATACCCACATCCTTGACTCTAGAAGTGCAGCTCTCTAAATTAACACTGACACACATTATAACATTATAACATAACAACCAATACATACCACCAATTTCATTCCTACAGCAATTTGCCCAGTCTACCCCCCCCCTCCTTCTCCCCTCTTTCTCTCATTCCTTGTTTCAACTTCTTGTTTATTCAAACTAGTGTACACATCTCCTCTCCTCTCCTCTCCCACCCCATGCTCTCCTCCCTGTCCAGCTGGAGGTGTTTTTTTGGTGATTACCTGCAGTTTTATTGGCTAATGGCTTGAAACATACCAATATGTCTGCTCCTGCCCATCTGAGGCTGGCCCTGCTTTCCAGCCAAGATACACACACTAACACACAAACGTGCATAAACACAGGCATATATGCACAGACGTGCACTGATTTACATGGATGAGCCCAGGCCCACAAGCCCACACACAGACACACGGGGCAGCACGCATCCACACTATCTGTGGATGAGTTTGGCTTGTGCGGTAGCCAAAGATAATGTCATGACCCATTTGTTCCAGTGGATCCAGGACTGCACAGTCTGCGCCGCAATAGTAATACTGAAGTACAAATATTGATGAACATTTTTTTTGTTTATAAAAGTGTATTGATAGATTTTCTTAGTAAATTCTAGTTGTGTCTATTCAAGCTTGGAAAATTGCTGGTTTAAGGTTATTGTGAGTAGACAATTAAATGTTTCCTAATAAACATCCAGGAAATTATAAGGTCATTTTTACCATCAATGCAAAGAGCCACTTAACTGGTTCCAGTTTAACGTGGCTTCCCATCATTTTGTTCACCAAACTTTCATCACAACCTTTCATAACAACAGTCCTGTGAATAGCTTTGCCAAAGTCTTGACCGCATAACCTTTCATTCTGGCCTTCCTGAGCTGTAACATGTCCACTACAGGTTGAAGGGAAGATTACAAATACAGTGAAAATGAGGAAACAAGAGAGAGGGGACAGGGCGTTGCTTTAAATCTATTCAAGGTCATACCCTGAAGAAGCTCTGCTGTCAACATGGCATCATATCTATATGTTTGCTGGGCTCTAGGTATTTAATCTGTGACCGTATCCTCACCTGTGTAACCTTTAACAAGCCCACAAAATGAAATGAGACAAGGTAGAATTGGTCAACTATTACACGCTAAGTGATGACAGATGAATTGAGGGTTAAACCTATACACACAGTGATTACAAGGTCATGCGTGTGGCTGTCTATATTCAAGTGGGTTGGTATATATATATGTGTGGATGTGCTTCTATGAGTTTTCATTTGTGTTTGCGTGTCTCTACCTTTTATCTCAGAATGTGTGTTCCAATCTCTTTGTAAGGATTGCACTGTGTCCTGATCCCATCCCATAACAAACACATACAGGTCATCTCTAGGTAGGGGTGACCATCTACTGTAGTGGATGTAAGACTCTCTACCCCTCACATTTCCCTCTCTCTCTCTCTCTCTCTCTCTCTCTCTCTCTCTCTCTCTCTCTCTGGGGCTTTAATATGAAAGCTGCTTATCGGAGACAACAAAAAGCAGCAACAGATAGGTGGATGGATGGAAAGGCAGATAGATGAATCCTGTCTGATATGACTGACAGACTGTCCGGCCCTATGTATCGATGATGGCTGGCTGGCTGGCAGACTGGTACCTTGATTACTGCAGTGGCATACTGACTGACAAGAGGGCCTTCCTGCTGACTAACGGGGCCTATTAGTTACTTTAAAAAACTTGAACAAATCATTAAAGACTTATACTCAAACACAGGTTTATCACTTGCTGATTGACTTTCTGACTGGGTTAACCACCATGGTAGTCCTGATGTAATATAGAATTCAACAACGTTTACCTGATTTTCCATACTTAAAAATGCTCAATGGATCTATGTTTAATGTGTAATCAATTATAATATCATATATTTATTTTTTATTGCCATCAAATCCCATGAAAAGGACATAACCAATAATGAATGGATCCTACTAACCCCTGACATTATTCATCTGTGCCAGAAACCCCAATTGTTGTCCAAAAAACTATGAAAAACACGTTAGTAAACCACACTACTGGGTGACACGTTCCTTCTTTATCATCAACATGGGCACTGTAGTTTACTTTGAGTCAGTCCTTCAGTACCTTTACCATCTTGTTGCTGTAAATACTTGCTAGTGCTCCAAAGCAGTGGCTGAAAATATCTGTAGTCCAAAACCAATGGTGCTTAGCTTTTTACTAAATGAAAGTATATATATTCATGAAAGTATATATATTCTTCTGTTTACGAAGAATTCAGTCTTTAGTAGGAAAAAATGGATTTATGGCTGAGTGTCAAAGTATATAGAGAGGGATTAACACACTGTTGGTTTTAGTCCTTTCATGGGAATTGTTTGCACTCACAAAGTACAAAATATTGGCAGCTTTATGATAGTGTTTTTTATTATAGAGTTAAACAGTCTAATACGTATCTGCTTCAGTTGTGCTTGCTGTGAAAATCATCATAAAACCCCATGAATTCATCAATGAAGTTGTAGATTTTGTACCGTTTGCAAGTTATTTATTTGTTAAATTCCATGCACCATATTGAATGATTACCTACATATTGTATAGATCATGTGAAACTAGAATGGTTATGCTATCCTTTGAACTGAGTGGACCAATGAACAAATGGCGAACTTATTGTCTTGCTTCATGGGTAATTGGTTGTGTGTAAGACTGAACTGTCCTATGCTTACAAAGGTAAATGAAGGATATACTCTTGATTAAACTAAGTATGAATTGGATATCCACAAAACTGGAGAGAATATCCTAAATACCTGTGCACATCCTGGACTCCTTCTAGCCCTAACACGAGATAAGCAAAGGATTATTGAGCCTAATTCCTGGTACTCTTCTCATCATGTGGATTACTGCTCTACCCCTTCTTTTCTCTAACCCCAAACCTGAACTCCTGACCTCAAGACATAACCTCTGACCTTCCTGTGACAACACGTTATCTCCTAGACAACAGGCTTATAGCTAACACGCTTTTAAAGCATAAGCAGCTAGATCTGGGAATCCACTACCTGGAAATTACTCTTTGCTGTCGATGAAGAAGAGGTCAAGGTTGAGGGTGAAAGGCGGGGGGGGCGTGTCTGGGAGTTGACGAGTATGCATAACCTAATGTTTATATTTGTGTGTGTGTGTGTGTGTGAAAGCATGCATGACAGAAAAAGAAATGTTAAAGGAGGGAGAAAAATAGACTGTGGTGGGTGTCCTAGTGGCTTACTTTGCAGAAACATGTACCACATAAAAATCTGGGTTCACATCTGGCCTGGGGCTTTTATCATATGTCCTGGATCTACCATAATGGCTCAATTGTATGTATGTGTGTGTGACAATGTGTATTTTGTGTGTGTATCTGTGCATTTAATTTGAAGGAAAAAAGAGTTTATGTTTTAGGTGCTTTATACAATATTCCTCTCAAAAGAATGTTCCCCTTTAAGGAGCCCATCCGTCAATATGAAAAACACTCTTCACCTTTAACTTTTGACCTTGCGTCCTGTGCAGCCAACCTTCTGTCATCAACACTGAATAGATCATAGCTTAGGGTTATGTCTAGAGTTTTTACCATATATTAATCTAGACAGACACAGAGGCAGAAATGTAGACAGACAAACATAGAGAGATAGATTATAGACAGAAAGTCAAAATAGAAGCCAACCTTGGATGGTGCGTTTGAAGAAGGCCTTACAGGCCTCACAGGATGCCACTCCATAGTGGTACCCTGACGCAATGTCCCCACACACCAGACACAGCCTCTTGGGCATCGAATTCAACATGTACTCGCACTTAATCTGTGAATCTTCCCCAATAGTTGACGAACAGTCCTCGTAACGTTTTGATCCGGGGCCTCCAGCAGGACCCAGGGGCCCTGCGTTGGAGCCGTAAAGGCTAGGGGACTCTAAGCCGTTGGGGTGGCCGTTCATCGTGGACGAATAGGAGCCTGAGGCGTCACTGGAGCCACCAGGGGAGTGATGGTTTAGGCTGTCAGTCAGGGAGGCTGGACTAGACGGCTCAGTCTTTATATAGGAGGACGGACAGTTGGACTCAAGGTGGCGCTCCTTACTGGACATTCTGCAGAGAAGCCTAAGGAAGTGAGACAGGAACAAAAAAAAGAAGAAGAAAGTATTACAAGAAAATGTCACGTATAAAAATGTCAGAATAATGATAGATGTTAAAGAGAAGAGGGAAAACCAAGACAGGAAACGGTTCAAGGAAAGTCAGAGAAGAAGAAAAACAGATACAGTGAGGGCAATGTTTGAAAGTCCAATTATAGCAATCATTTGTTCTAATGTTGTTGTATTTCCTCAATGGCCACCCATCCATCACATTTGTTATTTCTTTTCCTTAAGAGAAATGATAACGAGAGCTGTGCAGAAGAAGTAAAAAGGGACAGGGTAATAGCAGGGAATAAGAGAATTTTATACAAAAACTAAATAGACTGTGGTTCATTGGGAAACTGTGTGTAAAATAGAGTAGCAAAGAAGCCTCTACAGTACCACACGTAAACACATACACATGCTCGGGGCCGACACATCCGTCACTTTCCGGTCAATAGCAGCTTGTTCTACATGACGGCAATCAGTAAGCAGCCTCTCTGCTGCTCAATCATCCCAGAGACAGCCTCACACATACATAATGCTCTTACACACACACACACACACACACACACACACACACACACACACACACCACCACACACACACACACACAGTTTCAGAAGTTAGGGCCATTGATGCAATACAAAACTGTGTTTGAGGAAAAAAAAGAAAAAAAATCACTGCCAATCAGTTCCAAAGTATTCAAGGTATTACTGTTTCCTCACCTCTTGTTTTGCTGTCCCTCTCTTCCTCTAATCTGCTTCCCTTTCTTATTCCCTCTCTTTACTACTTCCTCTCCCTAAGGAGGCGGACTGGTGTCTTGTTAATGGCAGTTGTAATTAACAGCTATCTTCTCTCAGTCCGTATCTCTCCATCCCTCCCTTTGTCTAACTTACTATCTATCTGCCTGTCTCCCTATCACATCCTATTCAATGCATCTCTTTCTCTCTCTCACTCTATCCCTACCCACTCTCTCTTTCTCTTCTTCTTTGCATTACCACTCTATCTCCCTCTAACCCTGCCCCCCCTCCCTTCTCCCTTTTCATTGTTAAAGGCAGAAAGCACAAAAGGGGTTTTTAATTAAGGCAGGATGCTGCTAAACGAGGGGCTTCTAAAGTCCAGTCGGCCTGTAAAAGATCCCTGTTCTACAGGGACCCATAAAACACAGACAGCGCCTTGACGGAGAATATAGAGCCGGTCGGGAGAGGGAAGGGTGGGGGAATGGGGAATGGATGTAGACAGTAAAACAGGTAGGCAGACAGACAGAAAGACAGACAGAATGGAGAACGTGAGAAAGAAGAGTTGGCTGCATTAAATAATGATAGCCAAATGGGTTTTAATGTGCTTTAATGGGTTTGATGAGCAGCAAAACTAAGCAGTCCTCTTCCTTTAGCCAAACCTAGACTGGCACTGTGAAGTAAAACCTTTCCCGGAAATTCATTGCTTCCTTCAGTCAATTCTTCCTTTTTTATAAAGTGACATGCCATTTATAATGTACAATACTTTGGCCTTTTCCCCCATTTTCATTATATATTTTATTCCCACCACCACTTCTCCCATCCCCTCGCTGCAAGTTCTTCTAATTCAGTGACTGCAGTAATCGTGGCTTTGTGGTATTCACCAATGTCTATAAATCCTTTTATCTGATGCCAAGGTATACATTCTGTTTCGAATGAGGGGGGGCGGTGAGAAAGGTTTGGACACAAATCAAGAAAGAGGAAAGGATAGAAAAGGATGTAAAAAGGGATGGTGAGAGTAGAGGGATATAGAAGGAGAGACAGAAACACATAAAAGGCGCTAGAATATAAACAAAAAATGAAGAAATGAATGCAAATGTGGGAAAAAAGTGATGGGGTGATGAGAGATCGCACAGCCTGTGTTCTAGTAGAGGGAGAGAAAATAGTGGTGACAGAAAAAGAGAGTAGAGACATTTAAGCAGATGATGTGATGGTGATGATTTAATCTCTCCTTTTTCACTCTTTATGCTCTTTTGTGCCCCCTCCCTTCGACCGTCAATCCTTCTGAGTACCATTAAGTGAAAGAGTTTAAGTGCCAAAAGATCTCAGGTGCTTTTTTCCTTTCTCTCTCTCTCAAATTCTCATCTATCTGTCTATACTTCTCCCTTTACATTCCTCGTATTAGCTCTCTCTCTCTATCTCTCTCTCTCTTCCTCTATCATCTCTTTTCCTCACACTTACCGTACATCTTTACTATGTGCTCTCTCACTCTCGCCGCTTATAAATGAAAAATAATGGCAGTAGAAGGGGGAGGAATAAAAAGAATAAAAAAGAAGACATGCGTGCAGAGGAGAGGAGAAGAGGAAAGAAGATTAAGAAATCACAGCCAGTGCGCTGTGCTGAGCGAGAGGTTGAATGCATTTATGTATGTATGTTATCAGTATAATTACGGCGCTATGTAACGATGGCTCAGTGCTGAAAGAGCAGTCTTATTGTGCCTGTCTGCTCTTCAGATGAGTGTGGAGAGAGAGAGAGAAGGGGTTGGGTCTCCTTTTGTATCAACTCTTTATGTTTTCAGTGTTTAAAGAGGTTTATATAAAGAGGGAAAGGCTTGAGTGTGTTTCTTTTTCTTTTTGTATTTTCACAAGGGGCTCAAAGACGTGAGCAGCGTATTATGAGACGATTGCAGTAAAACACAAAAAAGAGCTGGAATCAGATTTTAGCATTAACCGTTTTGCCTAATTTTGTTACAGAAGAAGGGTTTTGAATTTCATTTTCTTCCAGCTATTCTGTACATGTTGATGCACTTCAGTGGAAGAGCACCATATTGTAAGACACTTATTCACTTACCAAAGTTGACGGACAGAACCCATGGACACTTTCTTGTAAAATGTAAGTTATAAAAAAAAAATGTATTGCTCTTCGAAATATACAACTTAATAGTAGAACACATAGATTCTATTGCAAAGAGGACTGACAGTTAATTTTAATTTTAATTACAGGTTTAGATTTTATGACGAGTGATGATAAAATTGACCACACACAGTGTTTGTGACACCCAAGTAGATACAGAATGAGACCAGACTAAGACAGCCAAAGCAAGCGGACAAAAGTGTCTGTTAGTTCCTGCAGACATCAAATACACACACACACACCACACACACACACACACACACACACACACACACACACAACACACACACACACACACACACACACCACACACACACACACAGAGACGCACACACCCACCAAAACGATTACTAACTTCCCTTGTCTCCATTTCCAGCTCGGTCCCTGTCATTTTCTCTTTTCTTCGTTCCCATTTCTTTTTTGTCATTTCTCTTTTTTTTTAAAGGCACAGTGACTCATGAAAAAGAGATAAATATGTTAACGTGTAGATGGGGGGGGTGGGGGGGTGAGTGGAGAGAGAAACACAAAGAATAGAATAATTTCTAAAAAAAATTGAAATGGAAAAGAAGAATCTTTTTTCTGTGTGTTTTGAAAAAAGATGGGCCACTTTAGTATGACAAGCTGTCATTAGAGTGGTGGGCTGATGCAGCGTCCTGACAACTGGCAGGGACAAACATACAATCATCGTATTAGAGCAACTACTCTCTGCCTCACTCTGTGCCTCTCTGCTGTTTTCTGTGTGCTCCTTTAGTTTCACTGTGCACTTGCACCCTTTTATTATGTACAATCTTTGTACGACTGCCTCGCTAGATGGCAGCCATAAACACAAACTGATCCTCAAACAACTCCTAACTGTTTTTGCCCCAGGTTAAAGAATAGAAGAGAAGCAGTGTAAGTAGCTGCGAGTTGAATAGAGGTTTACAACGGACAGTCTGAGTGTCATTTTAACATCAACATTTCACTAACCATTCAGGCTTTGATATCACTCAATTTGACGACTCATCTTCCTTGTCCTGGTGGACTCTACTGTCATAGATCTCAGCAATTGGTAAGTAAACATGTTGGCATTACAAGTAAATATGGTCCAACAAACAATAAATAAAGAATTCGTATGTGAAGATGATGAAAAGAGACATGTATTTGCCTTAATCTTACCCTGACAATAGAAAAGGCTCTGTTAAAATGTCTATATGCATATGACTACAACCTGATGAACTTGAGTCTAGCGGTATGAAGCATCTCACTGCCCTAACACCATAAAATCATGTAAAATCATGTAAACCGATAAAAAAATGAGTGGAAAGGAATAAGAGAGAGGAAAAACAGATAGAGGAAAGAGAAATGGTAGCAATAGAGACAGAGAAGAGAGAAGTGCTGACAATGTAGCTACCACGGGTTGGCTAATACCTTTCTATCACACCAAGCATTGTGCTCTCGATGCTGATAAGAACACACAGTCCAATAAGCAAAAAGAAAAAAAGAGAGAGAGTGAAAACCTTACACAATTCTATCTAGATCATACCGGCAGTGCTTTGGGATGGAGGAGAAGTGAAGGAAGGATGGAAGACAGAAAAGAAAATACATTGAATTAAAGAATGGGGTAAGAAGGGGAATAGGAGCAAAAAATGCATTAACATTTCCATAGTCAAATGAAAAGAACGATTTCATCAATTGACTGAATTGCTTTTTCAGCCCTCACACTCCTCTGTTTATTTTTCTTTCTTTGCTCTATTTCTCTCTCTGTTGTACTCCGTTTTTCAACGCGCTCCTATCTGTGGAGGGTTGTTGAACTGCTTGTCAGCTTGTTACTTCGATATATGCCATGGTGAGTGTTTACACACGCACACACACGCATAAACTGGACTTGTTAGCAGCACACATAGGTTAAAAATGAGAAGATTACAGCTGTTGTTAAATAATTACTGCGAGTCCACATTTTCTATTTTCTGGGGACTGAATTATTCGACTGGGACAAAGAAAAACACAAGCAAATGCATTTTGTGTGCTATTTACTGGATAAGAAGTAATTTAATCTGTGTTTTTACACCTGCATTGTATAAGGTGTGTGCGGTTTAAAGGCAGAAAAATAGAGAGAGAAAATAATCTATGTTGCTGAGAGTTTGAGTTTAGCTCAATAGACTCACAGTGTGACGATGATTATAGTTGTTTTCAGGGAGAAAGATGAATAAAATAAAAAATATAAAACTCACGCAGCGACAGTCAATCTAAACCACTCTGCCTCCTACTGAGCTCTCTCTCGCCTTCTCTTTCCTGCTCTCTTTGGGTGTCAGCCGCTCCCTCTTTCTCTAGTTGTTTCTACTTCTCACACGCAAACACACTATCATTGCTTCTCTCTCTTTCTCGTGCATCCACACCCCGTCACACACACCACACACACAGACACACACACCAGGGAGCAGATCAATTGTTACAGTGTTAGTGGGGCAGGAAACCTGTAATTCACTTCATTGGCTGCAGAATAAACCCCTGATTACATACAATCAATGTGATAATGGCTAAAACACATTCTGCCCAATGGGCTGTCGGGCTGTAAAGACCAGCAAAGGAGAGGAAATGTGAGTGTGTGAGTGTGTTTAGACACTAGGACTCCTTCTAGGTATGAATTTTAATTTAACAGACAGACCTACACATACCTTTGCTGTGCAAAACTATCCACACACACACACGCACACACGCACACACGCACACACACACACACACACACCACACACACACACACACACCACACCACACACACACACACACACACTCTAGATGTGAATGGATACACAGTGGGAGACAACATACAGGGCAGGCTCGGCCAAACATGATTGATTAAGAATTATGTGCTTTCTAAACTACAGACTGTTCAAGAATATCATGTTTAGTGATATCAATACATTGCCTATTTCTTCAATCATCACTTAGAGGTATTGTTAAAAACTGTTTTATCGTCTTCTCTTTTCTTTTTTTGGTCACTTTTCATAAAAGGTGATTATGTTCCAAATTTTTAAGGGAATTCCTTTTCCTCTCAAGGTCTTCCCTGGTCTTTAAAAAAATTGATTTAGATTTGAGAGTCTGACTGCATTGGTGAAGTTATTTAAGTGGAAAGATATGAAGAGGTTGAGCTTGTTCAGGGAAAAAATGTGAAGGCAGTGCACTGCTAACCCTGTGTGTGTGTGTGTGTGTGTGTGTGTGTGTGTGGTGGTGTGTGTGTGTGTGTGTGTGTGTGTGTGTGTGTGTGTGTGTGTGTGTGTGTGTGTGTGTGTCAGATGGGAATCTTGATGATTTAGGTCATTTCTTGTGGAGCAGTTTCTGATAAGTGTGTTCCTGCCACGCGCTATCTTTGTCACCATGTCTCTCTCTCTCCTTACCTCTCTCTTTGTCTCTCTCTCTTTGCCCCTCTCTCTTTCTGTCTCCTTTATCTGCTGTGTGTCATTGTATTTGTAAGGGTGGTTGTCTACTGTAAGAGCGGTGCTTCAAACCTCTAAAACAGCTAAACTCTGTCCAGTATGCTGCACATCACGAGTACAGTTAATAGTTAATCGATTTCAGGTAGTTATTTACTAAATCATTGAATACACAAATTACCGCAAATTAGATGTCTAATTCAGTTCAATTTCAGGATTTAGCAGATTAAATTGCTTACCATGTAGAGCCCTCAAGACCTTAATCCCTTTACTGGAAAGGCAGAAGAGTGAAAATAAGCTAAATTATTGAATGCATCCCCTTGTTTCATAAACCTTTTCATAGGAGATACTGCACGAGGCAAAATTGAAAATGTTATTTCTCAGGTGTAATGAAAACCTGTAAAGAACAAATTATACATAATACATTTGATGTGACTGAACACATCCATACTGCGTTTTCACATGGTAGCGGCATGTGATGTTTGTGCAGGGGTATAAGGGACATACATTGTAGGCTGGTTCCTTTTAATAAAAGAAAGGTAATTGGTCAAGGTTAGTGTTCGTCTATCTTTCTGTGTGTGTGTGTGTGGATTAATAGTGTTATCGCTAAGCATTAGGGGTGTAACAGCCCTTCCAAACACTTACGACACTTGCCATTGTGGCTGACACGCACGCACACACACGCACGCACGCACACTTACACATTTGACCATTTGTGTACATTGAGACGTACAGCTCTCAGCGTACAATCTAAACTCTCTCTCTCATACTCAGACAGATAAATAGAGATGGGCAAGGTGCCATATCAAATGAAATTGCACAGAAGTATAATAAAAAAAGTGTTTAAAAAAAAAAAAAAATCCCCCATCGGATTAAAGCACATTTTATTAAGCAGATGGTGAAAGAGGATTTCCACTCTAGTAAATATGACAGGGCTTTCAAATGTGACATGGGATGGAGGCAGAGAGAGGGGAGGGGAGGAAGGGGAAAACAGACAAGGAAGGAATGGGAACAGAGAGCACAATGCTGCAAAAGAGAGGAGAGACAGAATGAGAGAGAGTGTGTGAAATAAAGTGGTGCTCGATCTTAAAAAAAATTTGGGAGAGGGGAGGCCAGGATAGAAGAGAAGAGGAGAGGAGAGGACACATCAGCGAGTAGAGCGTCAACGCTGCATTCTTTAAGCAGATCAGATTTGGGGAAATTGGGCTGTCACTACAGGATTGTGATGATTTACACCTATCCATCACAGGGAGAGAGAGAGAAGCAAAGCTAGAGTATGTACAATAATGCACAGCATCTGTAAAAATTGAGAAAATCTGCCCTTAACAGGCTAAGTTCACAGATTCCTACTGAATTCAGCATTCCTTACACATTAGGAAAAAGGAAGAACTAACATTCGGATACAAGTGAACAGTATAGATTCAGCCAGGTATCTGTTTCTTTCTGTCTATTTTACATTCTCTTTGAATGTCTACTATTTTTATTTATTTTTTTCCATTTTCTAGAGTGTCCATGTCAGCCTGTCTCAATTGAATTTTATGTTTTGTCACACAACCCACTGTCAATAAGTGTAATTTCACAGCTTCCTACTGAATTCGCATTCATTATTCTACAAATAACACATTAAGAAAAAGGAAGAACTAATATTCTGACCCAAGTGAACAGTAGAGAGTCAGCCTGGTCATTACGTTTACTGTATGATGATAATATGTGACAGATTCTGTTGGTCAAAAGAAGAAAATGAATGTTGTTAATCTATGTATAATTCCTCCCATATTACCCAAATGTTTTAAATAATCATTTAAAAGCCTTCGAACTAAATGCATCTGTATTGTCAACAACTGGTGTTGACACTTGTCCCCTCTGCCTCCTCGCCTCGCCTGATCTTTCCTCTTTTTCCTCTTGCCCTCCTTCCTCTCCCCATCCCTCCCCTCACTGCTGGCTGATGCACCTTACAGCCTCGATCCTGGACCATCTGTTAGGGAATCTAATTCACATCCAGTCATAATCAGGTTTGCTGGAGTGCCCACTGTCTCTACCTCTCTGTCTGTCTCTTGCTGGCCTATAGGTACCTGTTTCTTTCTGTCTATTTTACATTCTCTTTAAATGTCTATCATTTTTTATTTATTTTTTCCATTTCCTACAGTGTCAATGTCAGCCTGTCTTAATTGAATTTTCGTCATACAATCCACTGACAATAAGTGTCTCTCCACTGCTGCTCATCTTTCCAGCATTGGCTATGCTTTCACATTGTTTCAAATTTTGCTTTCCTAAAAAGCCATAATTGCACATTACAAGAATGAAATCCTCCTTTTATTATTTTATTGTAAAATTATTTAATAAGCATAAATTTGGCATTGCATGGAAAAATGAGGTGCTGAATCGACACAGCATCTTGACTGTGCATGTTTCGTGGTGTGTGTGTGTGTGTGTGTGTGTGTGTGTGTGTGTGTGTGTGTGTGTGTGTGTGTGTTGTGTGTGTGTGTGTGTGTGTGTGTGTGTGTGTGTGTGTGTGTGTGTTGCCCCCCGTGAACAAAAAATAAGGCAAGTTGAGGTGAAGGGGGTGGAAGTTAATGAGAGGTGAGTGTCTGGAACCCTCTCTCTCTTTGGCTTTCTCTCTCTGCTCCAGCAGTAATCCTCTTCTATAAATCTGCAATCCAATCAGCGTTGTCCACACTTGCGCGCTAAACACACACACCACACACACACACACACACACACACACACACACACACACACACACACACACACAGGGCTGTTGGGAAGCCCATCTGTGTGTTAAGGCAATCTGCTTTATCATTATGATTACATGGGGCTCAGTTTACAGCAATGTGTGAGTGAGTGTTTGTGTGTGTGTGTGTGTGTGTGTGGTGTGTTCAAGCGCATCCTGGTGGCCTGACATCAATCACATTCCCATGGTTTGATGGCCTAAATAAAAAGAGGAATAACATTGTTGCCGCCCAATGAAAACTGCAGATTTAAAACAAATAAAACAAATAAAACAAAATTAAAATAAAATTTTGTTTTTTGATTGATTAAATGAGAATGCCTTTCTCAGTGCTAACAACAGAACATGTAAATATTGTTCCAAATCAATAAACACGTTGAAATATTTAAATATTTTGGCCACAAGTATATAAATTGTAAATTGTAGTTTTTTTCCCCAAAGACGCATCAAGTCTGTGTGTGTGTGAGACAGTGTTAATGTCAATTGGGTGACTAAATCCCATCAACACAGTCGTAGGTCAGATATCCTAAAGGGAATGTTCATGTGATCTTATACTGCATATGTGTGTGTGTGTGTGTGTGTGTGTGTGTGTGTGTGTGTGTGTGCGCGTGCGTGCGTGTAAATGCCCTCCTACTGTTCTTGTATGAGAAAAAAGCATTTACTGTATGTATTTGTGAGGTGAGAGGTATTTACCTTCATCTTTGCCATTTAGAGCCTAATTATTACTATAATGTCATTAGTAACACTTGCTTTTTTTTACAATGACAAGTGTAACTTACTGCTTGTGAGCTTATTGATGAGGATAGATTGCTCTGTTTAATACAATATATATATTGCAGTCCATTGCAGTGTTTCAGTAAACTTCTTGAGATAAATTCAGAAGTTTGTTTTAACTTTTCCAAAAGTTGAACCATTGCAGCGCAAATAATGTTCCCCAGTGTAGAGTTTTAGAGTGTGCCTATACGTTAGCGCGGATGTAGTGTATGACGTCAAGCCATGGGGTCACTCTCTAGCCCCTGGCAAACCTTTACACCTCTCATCACTAGACTTCCCTGTTTGCCAACACACACACACACACACACACACACACACATACACACACACACACACACACATACACAAACACACACAAACACACACAAACACACACACACACACACATTGTGCTAGTCATACTCCTCTTGGTGACTGGCTGAGAGTCTGCGTGAGAATGGCTTGCCAGACCTCTAATTGGCTTGACCCAGACTAACCCTGAAATCCTATTGGACTAAGACTTCCCAGTCTACAGTGCACACCACACACACACACACGCACGCACACACGTTCTGCAAAAGACTAACAATACATTAATCAAAAGTGTTTTAATAGGCTGCAATAATACAACAATAACATCATAATGCATAATTGTAATGTTCGTTAAGTTAATCACGTCAGTTACTGAGACCATGCTGCATAATGTTGTTTGGTTAAAAATAGATTAAATCCAGCAAGTGAATGTCTAAACACAGCAAATACCCGACCAATAGATAAAGTTTTGGAAAGGTAATCTGAGCACTTTTTGCCACAACGGCATTTTATAAATTGTTTTTCAAACCATTGGCAGTGCTGGGTCACAACAATCTCAGTTGAGAAAATATTTAATAAAATGCAAACATATGTGCAACAAACCAGCATTGTGCTCATTATGTACAAAACAAATACTTACACCTTTGAAATCTGGACATGATGCTCAATCGTTTATTAATGATTAAAAGACAGAGAGAGGAAGTGGCAGAGAGGGTGGATGAAAATGAAGAGAGAGAAATTCTGTCTTTGTTTCAGGTGTCACATATTTGCTGTGTTTTAACATGAAACAAGCAGCATATTTACAGTTTATGTTAAAAAATGGACTATGGCAGCCTTCAGTTTCACCTGCCTCAAACGACACAAACCTAGAACTGGAGAACTTTAAAGTAAAACATCCCTTTGGTTAAACTTTTCGTGCTTTATTGCACATGCAGATGGCATGGGGGATTACTGTAATGGTAACAGTGACTGTCCTTCAACTGAAAGATATAATATAAAGCCTCTATGCTGTGAGGCATTTGCACTACTGAAGTGTCCTTGAGCCAGAAGTTGAATCCCGCTTTCTCAGATACTTGATATACACTTTTAAAATAATAAAATAAAAAACAAAGACAGTGCTCCAGGTACGTAGCAGTATAAGTACACCTTTCAAAAATTAAACATTTACATTTGCACATTGAGTAATGTGTTAGGTAGAATTTGTAGCAAACATATACACACCTGCGCACACAAAAACTAGTATTAAGTGGAAGAAAATTAAGTCCTTTCTCCACACTTTGCCATGTTTTAAAATATTTGTAGTAATCTTACAACTAAAAACTGCTCATTAAATATCAACCGTACACCACTTAGAAAGCGGAACCTTACATTTTAGACTGGGCTACTCCAAGGACCTTGCATGTTGTTACTGATGAACAAAAATAATTGATTAGGGTTTGTAATAATGTGAAATCTCAGCAGTCACTCGAGGAACTCATAGTGTGGGATTTTTAAAAGGAAGAAGGAAAATCAGATAAAATACAGGCTGCTGAAACAGCTTTGTTGGTAAATCTGCTTATTGCCTACAGTATAGTAATTTTGCCTTTTGCACATGGTGACACAAAAGCAGAGCAGCTTATTTTAAATATGGATCTTATAGAAACGTGTATGCATAAAATATAAATAAATAAAAATTAAGAAAGGCAAAACTATATAACCCTCATGCTTTAATAGGTCAGAGGGTAGAAGTTCTAAGTGCTTTGTCTCTCCTCTCTCTCGCTTCTCTCAACCCCACACAACACACACACACACCACACACACAACACACACACACACACACACACTACTAAAAACACTGGCGTTTGATGTATCAAATGCTTGCCTCTTTTTTTTCTTTCATCTGAGGTTTATAGAGGTTAAGTGTGGCTTTTGTGTAAAACTGAACCTGATTCATAAATTCTTCTTCTTTTTACATTTTTCGGTCTTTCCCTTTCCTTTTGTGTTTCTTTGGTCCGCTCGTTGTTCTGTCTTACCTGGGGTTGTAGAGGGCATGTGCGTCTCTCATGTGGTTGGCCTCCAGTGGATCGTAGCTCTGGTGCATCCTCCAGGCGCCAGCGCCGCATTTACTATAGGTTGACTTGGAGTTATCGTCACTGCTGCTGTTCACCAATGGCCCCTTCGATAAGTTCATTCTGCAGGCAGGGACAAAGTGAGAGAAGGAGGAGTGAAAATACAGCCAGTGCAAAAGAATAAGGCAGAGAAACCGCAGATGGGAAAGACCAGCTGAAACATGGCCTTTCAAATGGTACTTTGCGATCAAACCTTTTTACCGTTGAGTAAAAAATACATCTATAAAAAAAAGGTTTTTAAAATGTAAACATTAGGAGAACACATACATATCAATTGTTCAGGCACGAATAATGTAATGCAATACGAAATGTAGACATCAATGGATCTATTTGTATATATATATATATAGATTTTTTAACAATAGGTAAGGACACTAATATGGATAGAAAAAGGAAGAAAAAGCTTTCGGTAAGAAAAAGAAGAAAAACAAAACAAAAAAGTTATGATAAAATAAATGTAGTGTGAGGCAAATAAATTAGAGACCATGCCATGTGTTAAACATGTAGTTAAAGCACACACAGTACACACATTCAACGTAGTTATATGTGTATGCCACTACGACTTAGCCAAGGCACGACAGAGACAGGTAGGCATGTGGACAGTCAAGTGCGAAGACGCATAGAAAGACAGACTGACACACAGGCCGACATGCTGAGAGCACTGTCAGACAGACAGCTGTCAACCAGACCAACAGATGCCCAGAGGACGGGTTGTGACTTTAAACTAGTACACGAGACTTTGATCCTGGAATGTGCTAACACATTTCTGTCAAATGCATCTGTCTGTGTGCGATCTGGTGTATGCGTCAGGCTGCTAATTGAAGCACGCCCCGCCTGTGTTTAACGTCAGAGGAGTTTTACCAGTGTTAGCCTTGCAAAAAAGGCTTTCAGACTGAGGGAATATAAAAGTAAAAGCTCCGGAGGAGGGACTGCTATCCGTCACTCAAACCCAGCACTGTCGTCAGGGGAGGAGCTGTCGCCAGGGTGATAAGGTCACCGCGGGCAACAGAATCAAAATTATCCATTGCAAAAAAAATAAATGAATTAAAAACATGGCGTACAATAAAAGAGGACGGTGCCTGACGTCAACGAGGAGAAAAGGCAAGGTTTATGATAAAATTGGCTGGGTGGTCAACTTTCAAACAAAACTATCAGGGGAGAATGGAACGGGGCTTTTTTGGAAGAAAAGCACTTTATTACACACAAATAAAATATAGAAAATAAAGAAACCAATTCAGACTGGCAAACAGATGTCAGGACACAACTGGTAAGTGATCCCTCTGAAATAATGCATAAGAGACGCCTGCTGGCGATGCTAGAGGCGTCCCTGTGCTTTGCATTTTGAGGATTAGTATTTTCTTCGGCCCAACAGATAAGTCAAAATAATTATGCTTGGTTATTCCAAAACGGGCCTAAAAAGGGGGAAATTGTTTATTTTAAATGTATATTTAACTTTGAAACTTTGCTGAGAAATCTAAAAATTGAAACAGTAAATATTTTCTGACTGTTCTGACTAATTTTTCCACAGCAAACTTGTCAAAGCAATAACACCCGGGAGCTCATTGAGCAATGCATGAAGCTAAATAGCTATTACATAACATAATCCTACTTCTTTCAGTTAATGTTGTTTTGGTTCCGCTGCATATTTTCTGTCATTACCACACTCCTGTGTGTGTGTTGTATCAGACGTTGTGTATCAGTACACAGAACAGGATGTTAGTATGTGTCACAAACTGATAACGACACGTTTACCACACAAGCAAACAGACATTGGAGCGTATGTATGTGCGTGTAATGTTGGCCCACTGTGGTCTGCTTTTAAAGGTGAGGGCCACGTAGGGAGACAGGTAGACAGACCAATCACTCGTCTGACAGCCCCCCCACACACACACACACACACACAGAGCTAGGTTGGCTCAGTGAGAGGTGGAGGGCCAGGGTGTGTAACATGTAGGTTTTAGTTCCACTCTGGTGAATAGGAGGAATCAATATCTTGCTGCTGCTGCTTCAGACACTTATTGGCTTTGGTTGCGGTGTCACAATGCTATATAGACAGGCAACACTTAATACTGCTTTTTTTTATTGGGGGAGCGTCCTGGTGTCACACCGGACTAAGGTACACCCAGTACCATATGTGATGTTGTTAGTTTGAATCTCCATCCCAACTTTTCCAGTCACATACAAGCTGTTCGTGAATTGTGAATCCTTCCACGGACCAACATAACAAATTAAATGGAAAGTAGAGCTTAATAGGATGAAGATAAAGGAAGAAATTCAGAAAACATTGGACGGGACATGTGACTTCCTTGTATACTATAGCATTGCATCCTCATTACCATGAACCATGAGATGCAATATTATAAGAAAACCTGAGTTTACCATGTCCTGAGACAAATCCCTATTACAGTGTTTTAGGCAAACTCCAGTCTGCCACTTGCATATGGACACTAAAACTGTTGGGGATTACAAAGGGAGATTCTGGTTTATTACATTATACCTTATGGCTAAGTAATCGTTTTTTTCATGTCTTTATTCATTACAGGAGATTACATTAAGGCTAAAAGGTATCTTAAAATCAGCAAACAATCATTTAAATCAGGCATCAAAAGCGGTTTGTTATTCCTTTCAATGCAGGGAAATCTTACAAGAGAAAAAATACAATAGACACAACTCAGGATTCAGATTATTTAAGGAAACCATTCATCGCGATAAACGTACTTACACATCAACAAAATAAATAGTTCATGTCATAAATATTTATATATGCATACAAAGCAAAAGGAGAGAAAAAAGGGAAGAGTATTAACCTATGTGATTCTACCTGACCTATTTCACGCTCCTGTCACTACATGTAAGCGGCACCAGCACAGACACACATGCTCACATTGTGGAGGTTTGTGTGTGGTGTGTGTGTGTGTGTGTGTGTGTGTGTGTGTAAAAGTAAGGAGATTGTGGGTGTCTTTCTGATGCTCAGTGACTCGCTCATGTGTTGCTGGCCCATCTGTGAACAGAATGACCGTGACACAGTGTGTGTGTGTGTGTGTGTGTGTGTGTGTGTGTGTGTGTGTGTGTGGTGTGGTGTGTGTGTGTGTGTGTGACATGGTGATGCAGTGATTGATGAGACAGTTGCCATTCTTGCTAATGCAAAACGCACCTATTCCTGAAGGGAGCAAATGCCACAACACGCACACATACACACACACACACAGGGCTCCAACTGCCCTTCCTAATTACCCCTCTAGTCAGGGCAGTGTGATGTCTTCCAGTCACATATACCATAAATATTCACATAACCATTTTTCATTAACAAACACAGTTGCATACTGTAGATGACATACACGCGCATATGAACACTGATGAACAAGAAACTAAGATGACAAATTAATTTGCAGGATATAAATGGCAAAAGAACAGGCAGATCCAGTCCACCACCTTGCAATATGCAAAAACAAAAATCGTACAAAAAAAAAAAAATCTAATCTATTTTCCTTTTATACTGTTTCCTTTCTTGCATCTTAACAATATAACTGTGGCTCTTGCTTCCAATACTAGGCTCCTGGCTGGTAAAAGGTGGTAGATCAGATTGCACTGTTAGTTGTTTCTGATAATGTTGTCAGATAATTGTTAAAAATGTAAATTTAATATCTGCAGATGTGCCATAATAAAGACATATTTGTAAAACATCATGTTTCATGAACAGTCTGATAAAGTCATGTGTTTGTGAGTGTGTGAACAGTAATACATTAAAATGATCATTAGATAATCACAAATACTGAGTGCATTAACATATTTATATGCAAATGTGTGTGACTACGTTCCTCTGCGCGTGTCTGCACGTGCATCAGGGCAAGTAGGGTTCGACACTGCAGCCCTTTGTGTGTCTGAGTAAATGTGGATGTGTGTGTGTGTTAGCGACGGGAGCTGTTAGCGGGGCAGGCGGCAGATGGGCTGTCGGCCTTAATAGGGACTGAGCGGGTGCAGAAAGGTGACAGCTCCACGAGGGAGGGGCGTGTGGGGAGAGAGAGGAGAAGTGTGTGTGCGGGGGGTGAATGGTGGAAAAAAAGACGGGGATAAAGGGGAAATGAATTATCTGCGGAGGTCAAGAGAAGTGCGTATCAGCTACGTACAGGAACGTACGTTTGAAAAGGTTTGAAAACAGTGATCGAAGCTGTGGGCATTTCCGCACTTCTAAATATTTAAGTGCCTGTTCTGTTTCATCTCCTCAGATATTTAATATAGTTTGTATATGAAAAAGGTGGACTGTGGCGCTCCTATTTGAAATCAGATTGATCATTTTGAAAATCTAAGGCTTATGTAAAATATTTCATTGAACATCGACCTATGTTAAACGCGCTGATAGTTTTTTAATGTCACACGCACAACTTAAGTCAGCACCTGTACAAAGACGGAGTTAAAAGACACAATGAAACACACAGAAATATGGGCCATACACAGTGATGCATTTTTATTTAATGGTCACAGACAGATTCTGTGTTGCACATCTGCACAACAATGTGACTGATATGAATCGCTGGGGATATTTTGGGGGCAAAGAAACAGGAACCGTCGAGCGAAACCTTTCCTTTTCCTCAAAAAATTGGAATGGGAATGATACGCTAAACTTTTCTATAAACATTATTTATCATGCATCTAACACAAATCGACACATATTATGTACCAATCTATTTGCATTTAGAGAGTAAATTTTGCTTGTTTGTTTATGTAATAAAACAAACTGCCCTATGACATCATTGACGACTCGAAACAAAGCAGAAAAAAAAGAAAATAACAAACAATTGTTAACCGTTAAGAAAATTGCTGTTTTGCAATTGCTACTTATTTCAACTACATATGGCTTGCGTTCTCAAGTTTACAAGTCGTTTTAAATACTTTCTATCCTATGATGATAAAAAAAAATCAATAAAGTTTGCTGGCAATATGCAGTTAGGAAGCAAAACGTGGATAATTTAAAAACCTTTTTTAAAGAATCCTTCTCCTCTCCTTTATAGCCATGAGTGTTACAGTACTTTATAGTGTATGCTGTCCTTATAAAAGCAATAAAGTGTTATTGAATCACCATTCTCTGATTCAGAGAAGATGCGCTTTTGTTTTAGTTTAGCGCAAGGATGTCTGATTTGTCATGAAGATTTGATAAAGTTAGTGAATTACACCAAAGAAGTGTACTGATGACACAGAAAGAGAAAAAGCAAAGGAGAAAGACTAAAAAAATAAAAATAAACAGAGGGGTGGCGTGATGGGCTGGGCTGTCATTCTCTCCCCATCAGGCACACACATGAAGCATGATGGGAGGATGAGAGGAGGAATATTTCACTGTCAGTCGGAAGGCAGCATGGTCATTCATTTCTCTCTCTCTCTTTCTCTCTCTCTCTTAGTCTCTGTCCATGTTCCTTTCTACTGTATCTTTCCCCTTTTGTCTTTTTGAACCCCCGTTACACACTGTCGAAACAATGACAATTTAATCATGCTATACAAGGCCTGGGCATGTAGAGGGGGAGAACTATCCAACCAGCCAATCTATAGGGCTCTCCCCACGGACTTAGAGTTAGAGAGAGAGAGAGAGAGAGAGAGAGAGAGAAACGGCAAAACAGAAAAAGTGTAAAAGACCGACAAGACGTTTGAACCTGCATCATTCTCTCGATCCTCTTTAACTCATGCACACACACTCTGGCACAAACACAGACTCACACGCATGCACAGCACCTCTCCATCTAAATCTGTTCTATTGTGGTCCAGTCTCCGCTGTCTCCTCCCATTAGGAGTAAGAGGCAGCATTAGAGGCCCTGAGCACGACACTATGGGCACACGCACGCACGCACGCACGAACCCACGCACGCACGCACAAGTTTCCTGTTCTATAGCGCAGCTTAATCGTTTACCCAGTAACCAGAGGAAATCCCATTTTAGTAACTCCTTCACTTAAAATAATAAAGCCACAGAAGTGATATTAAAAATACTAAATAAGACATGAATTAAGAAAATTCAATATTCTCTAAAATCAAACTGACAGATCTGTAAAAACCCTTTCACAACAACATACCGCATGCTTTTGACACTGGAAGCTCAAATTGCACAGTGGCGAAGACTCCCCTTTTTCTTGTGCATCTCTGTAAGCTACACTGCTACATAAAGTAGAAACGTCATGAAAGTAGGCTCGAATAAGACAGAAAACTCAGTACGTAGCAAGAAGAGTAATTCTTAGTCAAAGTATAAATTATTTGATAGATTGTGACTAGAGTAATGATAAATGAATGCACATTTTAATGTATGGATGACGGACCACAAGGAATGAGCGGATGAGCGGCGTGGAGAGAGGGAAGGCTAAAAAGGATAAGAGATGAGAAGAGATAAGTGGCGTTGCCTCACACTATATATCACTCTTACTCTCTTCTTTCAATCAGCACTTTGGCATTTGATAGCACACACACACGAACACTTAGCTTCACGTCGTTGTGTGGTGTAATGGCTAATTGCAGCAAGTGTGTGTGACCCAGCTGGTAGAGTCTCTCTTGGTGTTTTTTTTTAAAACACAAAGGCCAGCACTGACCTATGACCCATACTCTCACTCACTCACTCTTACACACACACACACACACACACACACAACAACTGATGGATTGAGCATAAATCACAAAAATTCACAATTTCAAGGCCATACAATTGTGTGTGTGTGTGTGTGTGTGTGTGTGTGATGGTGTGTCTTTAATATCTGCATACCTGCATGTGTACCTGCATTTTTGCCTCAATTGACTTTTTAGCTGCAAATGCACAAATAAATGAGTGGGAGGGTGTGTGTTTGCGTGCATGTGTGCGTTCAAGCATACATGTGTGTCCAGCGGACCCCTAAGTGCTAGTGTCAGACAATAGCAACCTCCCCCCCCTCCTTCCCACCTCTCGCTCGCTCGCCTGGTCTGTCTCTCTCATTGCATCTCTCTCTCTCTCTTTACGGGAATGAATTACCGCTGGAATGCGCGGACCCTTCACATGAGAGAGAGGCTGCCGTATGCATGAGTGTGTGTTTCTGCGTCCGTGTAGTGCGTCTGTGTAGTGCGTCTGTGTAGGCTAAGACAATGCAAAAACTGACAGACAACAAATGTTGTGGGGACAGACAGCCAAACAGACACACAAAAAAAGGACAACACCTCCTCATACAGGCCACCATTAGGTCACACACACGCGTGCACACACACAAACTGTGGGCAGGCAGGCACAAATCCATGCATGACAACAAACAGATGCAAATGTATGTGTGCGCGCGCACACACGCACACAGCCAACAAATCAGTGCAGCACATATTGACGTGCTCTGACAGATGAATTAAGTAAATGATTTTATAAGGAGATTAAAAGGATTTTAATTTACGCAATCTCTCTTTTGTCCCTCCCTCCAGTCAGCTCTAACTCTCTCTCCCTCTCTACCGCTTTCTCTCCCTCATGGCCTGAGAAAACGAGTGCATGAGAGACTGACAAAAAGGAAAAGGCAGAGAGAAAATAATACATTTTCTTTATTTTCTTAGACGAGAAACATTGTTGTAATGTCTTCTTTTTATTCTCATTAATTCCATAGATGTTGATCTTTTCTTCACCACAATTTTAAACAACATCAAAGGCAAATTATCATTACCTTGCCAACTACATGATTACAAACATAGCTGCACTATTTATGTTTTAAATAAATTGCTTGATATTTTCAACCAACGGAGTGTACAGTAAGCAGAACGGGCAGCCTTAAAGTTTGAAGAATTAGATTTTTTTTAGTTAATTTATCTAAACTACACTGTGTCACCACGAAGATCACCCCCCCCCCCCGAAAAAAAAACCTTATCAAATCTGTCATGATATTTCTCCAAAAATGAAATGAAACAGTGGAATTTGTCTGTTGCATTGTTGCCATTACTGTCTTGACACAATAAAATGAAACACTAATTCTTTCGTGGTGAGAGTAAAGTGCTGTTGTGTGCACCGATTAGTTATTAAATATGTTCAAATGGCAAATGAATATCACAATAACTAAATGATTCTGTTTATATTTTTGTTAGACATGTATGAATTTAGTGCGATGAATTTACATTTTTACCCTAGGGCAAACTTTGACAGAGTGCAATTTCAAACATGTACCAAACAGACATTCAGACTTCATTTGATTAAACAAAAATTTTGACACACAAACAAATGATTTGCACGTCAATAAATAAAAATGATTGAATCTCGAAAAAATAAAGGACCGCAATCATTCATGCTGCTATCTCTCACACTGCAAACCTTTTACTGAATGATCAGCACGGCCGCTGTGTAATTCTCACCACCCGTCTCCTTCACACCCACTGACAAAAACCACCAAATTCACTAAAGTCACCGTCGGAAATGTACCTTAATGATATGCAAATGGTATGTATATGGTGGCATGAGGGGAATGCAATTATGTTAACAGCTTAAGCGGTACTTGTTGGTATTATTATTATTATCGGTATGATCATTATCCCTAATATTTTAATTAGTGCAGGAAAGCAGTGCCTGAGAGCAAAGGAAGTCTGAGCAGAGAAAAGAGAACAGGGATGGATGGATGAATGGATATATGGATGAAGAAGCGGACAGATGCAATAATGGACCACAGGATTTCGTAAAAATAACATTCACACAGGTAAAGCAGCACATTCAACCGCTAACATGACAAGAAAGTGTATTCTTCTGTCAATATATTTGTTTTTAATTTCTCAAACTCTGTCCAAAAGTGTTCACTTTTATTTCTAATTCACAATAGACAGAGTTTACTGTGTTCAACCCGAATTGGTCGGTTCTTAAAATACACCACACTGTTTTTCAGTTGAAAGACCAGCACACAGACTGCTCGGTGAAGTGGTACAGGGTTGAATCCTTACAGTCAAAAATGTTTCGAAATCAGACTTTGCTCTGGACAGCCAGTCATTTGATTTACAAAAGGAAATCAGAATGCACAAAATGAAACATATCATCAATATGAAAGGTTGTTCTAAAGAGTCTTTGTCAAACTCATCGAAGGCTGATTCATGGCATTGCACTGCCATTTCAACAAAAAAAAGATTAAAAACACCTTTGGGTGTTTTCTTATCAATAATGTATCAGTAAATATAAAATTATACAAAAAGGAATCTCTTAAGGTGTTAGCAAACCACTATTATTTGTTCTAATCAAATCATAACTGAAACAACTGAAAATAACAAAAATCAGTTTTTTAGATGATGAAAGACCAGCTGCCCTTTTTACTTAAACATTTTCCTCTCCACTCCACATACTGTGTAGGTGAGAGGGTCTCAGCATGTTAAATCCACACACACACACACACACACACACACACACACACACACACACACAACACACACACACACACACCACACACAAACACACACACACACAATGGTGAGACAGAGTACACAAAAAAATCTTAATAATGTCATGTTCGGGAAACACATAACTAAAAATCATCCTGCATTGACTTCTGCTTTGACTATGTCCTTTTAGTTCTCCACCTCCTACTTTCTACCGTAAAAAAACTTTAAATGAGGCTGTGCAAGTCATTTTAATTAATTTACTATAAAGCCACAACCACTTAGAACCTAATTACCCTATACATGTATTTTTATTTCTTTATATATTTACTATTAAAGCATTTCATTAATTAATGGCAATGCAAATTTAACAGTATCAGTGCCATGAGTCATACATGCAAAGAGGTTGCAGTCCACCTAAGGAATTACACTCATTATTTCAGAAAAATCCATGTTTTATTTACATTCTAACGTTTTCAAAAGGTCAAAGTATCTGTGTGTTGGTATTATTACTACACTTTATTCTATGAGTTTGTTTGTCCTGTTTCCATTTTCATAAAACACACTTGCATGGTACTCACACAATAAGACACTCTGCTGCTGTCCGTTCTGCCAATGAGTTCATCTGATTTTTAACTGCGTCTTCAACATTCAACTAAAAGAGCAAAGCGTTGGCTAAAGGAGCAGCTCAGCAACACTCGCTTGTGTGTGTGTGTGTGTGTGACTGTCTCTAATTCCTGTGCGGGGCCACACGCTGAGCTGCCCGTCTGAAATTCTACCTCCTCTGGCATTTAAGAGCCAAGCTCTCCCCCTTTCCTCCTCCTTCCATTCTTATGGGCCCTTTTCCTCCCGTCTCTCCACGTTATTCCTGTAACCTCAATGCCCTGTTACCTCTCTTATTCTCTGCTTGGATGAATACACACACCACACACACACACACACACACACACACACACCACACACACACACACACACAAGCATAAACACATGCACCGGAATACACACAAGTAGACATGCTCTGACTGAGTTGCTGTTTTGTCCAGAACAGAATTTGACTCAAAGTAAAACAATTTCTTAAAAACAGAAAAAGTGAAGGAGAAACTGTGTTTCTAGATCATTAATGTATGTGTGTGTGTGTGTATGCAGGTGTGTTTGTGTGTATGTCTCGCTGCCAGGTGGAGGGACAGAAATTCCGCTCTTCTACCCACTGAGTAAGAGCTGCTGTCCGGATACTGCAGCCACACACACACACACACACACACACACACACACACACACACACACACACATATACACACACACACACACAGTGAACGCGTGCCACCTGACAGCAGAAACAACCTTGACATGGTGCTTGCCACCTCCTCTGCATACCAGCACATAAACACTCAAACTCACACACACACTCATATACAATGAAAGACAGTGACTAAGACAAGTTGAATGATGAATAGAAGGATAAGATTAAAAGGTAAAATTTACCTACTCTTGTTCAGAGTGCATTAAAAAACACTCAGATAACGGGTGTCCTACCGAATCCATCGGCGATACCGGGTCATAGTCATGTCAACCTCCTCCAGAGAAAAAACAAGAAAATTTAAAAAAAAAATTCAAAGTTTTTATATCTCTCCTCTCTCTCCTCCTCTTCTTTTTCCGGTCTTCCTCTCTCTTGGTCCTTCCTTCCGCTTGAAGGGAGCACTACAATTACCAGGCTCTGCGCTGCCTGCACTGATCGGCTCTGCGTGTGTATTGCTGTGAGGGAGTGTGTGTGCGTGGTGTGTGTGTGTGAGAGCCAGGGAGAGGGGGCTATAGGTACACACACAGCCAGCCAGCCAGGCAGTTGGGACGGAAAGCTGTGCCGCTGTCCTAATCAACGACTTAAAGCCCTGATAGCAGCTCATGAATATTAAGCAGCGTTTTGCATATGCAGTCCCTCAGGCCCCGGTTTGGCTGTGATTGGTGGATGCTTGACCAATGGCTGTAGGGAAGGGCGGAGTAAGGGGTGGAGACAAGGAGGGAGAGCAAGAGAGAGAGGGAGAAGAGCAGGTGGAGAGGGAGGGATCAGACAAAGAGAGATAGAGGGGAAGAGAGAAGGAGGGACGAAGAAAACGAGGGAGCGGAAAAGAGAAAGAGACAGGTGGGGGAAAGATTTAAAGCAAGACAACCAGCACTTCTTCTTTCTTTCATTCTTTGTCTCTTCATCAGCCAACATTTCTCCTTCTGTCTTTCCGACCAAATGTTTCTCAAAAGTCTCTCTCCTCTGGTCTCTATTAGCCTGTTCATCTAGGCCTACCTGTAATGTCAAAAAATAAATCTTCTTTCTTTGTTTTTTAACATCAACAAAGTTTAAAAATACAAATATTTCCAGCAAAGGCTAAACATTTGAGTGACACAATGTTGCGAGGCATTTTTCAGGTGGAAATCACACTTTTGTGTAATCTTAGCAGCAAAACACAAAATTGGACCTAATCACCTCAAGAGAATTGTGAGATAAAAGGAAAAAGTGTAAGCTTGACCCTAAACTCTAAGCCTAAATAATGTGGCACACTGCACACATTCACACAGAGACACAGTACAGCAGAGCCCATCACTGCTCAGCAGTAAAATACGGGATTAGAGCAATTCTGAGGCCCTTGTCCTTTGTTGTGGAATGATTTGGGAATGATTGGGACAATGTTTTTCCCGCTGTGTGCTGTTTTGTCCAGCTCTCTGATGTCTTGGCACCAGCAGGTTATATTTTCCCAGAATTTCCAATATTTCTAACAACTTGGAATGTGGTTATTGTTGGTGCGAGACAGATTCTCCAGGAGAATTATCTCACCGCTCCCCTGCCTCAGAAAAAGGAGGAGACAGAGAAACAAGAAAAAAACAATGTGAGGAGAGAGGGAAGGGTCTTTTCTCTAAAAAATTGGAAAACTATGGGATACTCAGACCTGTGTTACCTATATATATATATATATATATATATATATATATATATATATATATATATATATTGCACACAGGATGGAGGGGGGAGAGAGGAGTGTGGAGGAGAGAGGGACATAGAGAGAAAGAAATCGGAAGGGTGGGGGGGGATGCAAAGATGAAAGAGAGTGGTTGTGATTAGCAGCTTTGGAAGAGAACAGATAATAAAACATTTCCTGAAACCAATCTCGGCTTTGATGTATGCGTGTGTAAGTGTGTGTGCAACAGTAACTACACCCCCCCCACACCCCACCCACCCCACCCCACCCCCCTCTTTCGCTGACAAATTCACAAACAAGTTATATGTTTCACACCTTAGCTTTGTTGGTTTACAGTAGAACACCCATATAGTATTACTTTACTAAAATACATTTTTTTCTCCTAATGTGAAAACATAAAATGAGGATGTTAATATTGGTCTTGTATGCTGATAAAGCATACATGTTGAGCTACATAGAGACATCTCTTTTCCACTGTCACAATCCACACATTGATTACAGTCAAGAGTACGGTTATTACATAATTCTTTTGTCCCAGGAAATGTGCAGCACTGAAATACACTGGAAATATAGATAGATATGGATCAATGACAACAATGGTCTTTCTTTTCCGGAATAAAGACAACTTATTTTAAGGAGCAAAATTGACGACAAAGAAAGGGGCTGATATGACATTTGCAAGTACACAAAAACACACTCACTGACACACGTTGCTTGCGCATACGTACATTTGCCATTTGCACAGAGGTACATGTATTCAAACGCATGTATACACAGATGCTATGAGGTTCAGGTCCACAAGCACACACAGAGAGTTATGATGTATCCAGGGGCTTATAAGCATCGACAAAGATGAGTGTGAATCAATGCTGCCGTCACTACTGGGCAAACAAATCCTTTACCAAAATCTCTGTCTAAAGCACACACACACACAACACACACACGCACACACACACACACACACACACACACACACACACACACACACACACACACACAATGTGTATTGGAAAATACGTTATTAGTTTCCAAATATTCAAAAACACTACCATCTAAATGCATACTTTAAGTAAAACAACGAGAGGAGATATGCAAATATAAATTCACATTTCAGAGCTGCAAAACAAACAAAAACATTTGGAAAACAGTAATGTCACATACACAAAGATAAATTAAACGGCCTTTTTGTGATGAACCAATCGTGTTCATAGAGGTGTATTTCTTTGTTGCAGATTACTTTAGAAAATATTCACTGGCATTTTTCTTAGTAGAGTTCCACATTCTGTAATTTATGCATATATGCAGTTTGTGTTAGAAAGTGATTTTAGGATGCTGGCCTTCCGTTTTAGTACAAGCAGAATGCAAAAGAATGAAATCTAAGGATCGGGTTTCACTCTGCATATGTGGGCTTTAAAACGCTTTGGTCTATTATGTAAATAGGTATGACTTGTTATGGTGAAACACTGAAGTGTTATACCACGCACACAAAATCATAAACAAAGCTGTACTCTTTAAGATTTGTCAACACATATGTTCCCCATATGTTCTTGAAGCCTCTGGATCTTCTATTTGAAATCTATTTGAAACAACCTTAGCTTCTTCTATCTTTCGGCCTCCTCTTTTTCCTTTCTGACCCAATCGCCACCCACTCTGTCCCCCTGGCTATTGATTGGTCCTCGGCCAGTGTGTATGTTGACAGTGACCCCTTAAGGCCACTTCTCTCTCTCGCTGGACAAACGCGTCTGCCACGCAAACCTCTTAAACACAAAGCAATTACAGTAAAAAGCCAGGGAAATACCCTGTGTGTTCGTGTGTGTGTACTTATGTGTGCCGGCTCCCTGGCAGCCCCATTCTCATGATTTGTACAAGACTGTGGATAAAATAACTACTATGCACTAAAAAACACCCAACCCATTTAAAATGTAGGATTCAATCGCACAATAATTAATAATAATTAATAAATGTATGCGTGTGTGTGTGTGTGTGTGTGTAAATGGACTTATCTGCACTGTCCTCTCAGTTCAGTTACTATGTGAAGGCTAGACTCTGTACACTGCTGATCTCTCACTCTTGTCTATTGTCTGTGATTTTGTGTGTGTGTGCGTGTGTGTGTTTTGACCCTGTGGTAGCAGCCTGTTGACATCTGTGGAAATTATCCATTGCAACTCTCACTGACATCAATTACACCACTCGATAGGCCAGGCAAGTTCATTCAGGGCAGTGTGTGTGTGTTTGTGTGTGTGTGTGTGTGTGTGTGTGTGTGTGTGTGTGTGTGTGTGTGTGTGTGTGTGTGTGTGTGTGTGTGTGTGGGCGCTGGTCAAAACAGTCTTTAACAATTCAGGAGGCGGTCACTTAAGCAGCTGACCTCAGGCCACCCATCGACACTTGTGCCAGTCACACACACATTACTAGACCGAAGCTACAGCGGCAAACAAAGCTCCTATACTAATGAACAAAAATATGACTTTTGTGTAGATAATTAAATAGCACAGTGTTTTCTCGTTGACATCTAATGATAATTAGGTTAAAATAAATTATTACAACAAAGTAAAGCTGGAACCAATCTTAAAATAAGTAATTTTACAAAACATACAATGTTGAACTTTGCTTTTGTAAAGGGAAAGAGAGCTGCCAACACAGAAGAGAAAGAGAGACAGAGAGATTGTAGTTCACCATCAGCCAACAGAGGGAGCTATGGACTCTGGTCAGTTTACAGCCAACTGCAGCAACACAGACTTAATAGTTGTTTAAGTGCATGCATGTTTGTTTGTCCATATTGCATGCAAGATTAAATCATCATAAATTAAAATAGCATACCGATAATAAAACTATAATCATACATAGCATCCAATTACATCAAGGAACCTCAAATCCTCTCACATGACACGCACAAACACACACACACGCACACACACACACACACACACACACACATTGCCAGCTGGGACGAGAGAGATGGAGCTAAGTTATCTGATAGCTCTGCCAGCAGGTACAGCAGAACACGGCCAATTTGACCACAGACCCCCTGCCTGGCTTTCAACCAGCTACCCACTGAACCCAGAAAGAGAAAAAGAAGGCAAAGTGGGAGATAGAGCGAGCGATGTGTGTGTGTGTGTGTGTGTGTGTGGTGTGTGTAGGAGACCAGGAATCTCAAAGCAGGGAGGAAAGACTGAGATGGAGACCTATTAGGTAAACACTACACAACAGATGCAGTTCATTTCAAGATGTGTGTGAGTCAGTGGGAGTAGGGCTGGGCGATATGGACCAAAAATCCTATCTCAACATTTTTAGGCTTAATGGCGATACATCTCTGTATTTTCTACGAAGTGGGCTTAATGGGCAGTTGTAAGTCAAAGCCACATGTGAGATGTCACAAGCCCTTTAAATAAAAAAGACTGTGAAATGACAGGGTTTTCTTCCCTGTTCAAAAATACACAGGTGCAAAACATGAAAACAATCTAAAATACACAAAAACAGGCCTATCTCTGAGAATGCTCCTTCAGTTGTTTTCTATAACCAACTGACTACAATAACAGGTTTTCCTCTCCTGCTTAGCAGTAAAACCTACACTCTGCTCTAAGTGCATCCACCGTCTCTCACTGGCTCTCTCTAGCACACAGTAGTCTACACACTGAGCTATTACCCAAAGGAGCTGGATAAAACGAGTTGTCATTCTAACATGAACAATTTTCAGTGAGAAACATGCTCTCCTAACTTGGAGACTATGGGTAGGTCTCAGGTCCTTAAATTGCATCCGTGTCTCCTTTACTTGCTTCCCTTCCTTCCGTCTTAGTCCGTCCCACTGAGGAAGCATGGAAGAGACACAAGGAAATCATGCGGGTAAAGAGGGAACAAGGAAATGTGTTGAGAAGGATAAGACACCCTGTCCTTCAGGGAAGGCTCTCGTGTATTCTCGCTCATTGCTCCTCAGAGATCCCTCCTCGAACCTTGCTACTCGGGGCAGAAATAACAGCGTTGAGACGGCCTTCATGATGCCAGACCGCAATGACTTTCGGTTCAAGCGAGGAAACATCAAATAAGAAACTTGGAATCCACCCTATTTCTTACAGAGGAGTACAGAGGACTGATAGAGAGCTTCATTACATTGTGCACACCAATCCCCTGAAACTCAATATCAGCAAAGCCAATGAGCTTGTGGTGGACTACTATAGGAACAGTCTGTCCTGCCCGTCATCCAGGGAGAGGAAGTGAAGAGGGTGGACTTATACGAGTATTATGGGGTCCAAGTATAGGACAGATAGAGAGCAGACTGTTCCTTCTGAAGCGACTCAGATGCTTCAGTGTGTGCAACAGGCTCCTGCAGATCAGTCGGTAGCAGCCAGTGCTCTGTTTTTCTTGGTGGTGTGCTGGTGTGGTGGCATCAAGGCTCGGAGGTCAGCAGTCTCAACAAGCTGTTTAGGAAGATCAGGTTGTTGACTAGGTTGGAAGTGGACACCGTGGAGAAAGAGGTGGCAAGAAGGACGGGGGACCAAATCAAAGCTATCTTTATAAACCTAGTCTATATCCATGACCTTCACATCCAGGATTGATCCGTTGTGGCCAGACATTTCGCTGTATGTCCTTCTTTTCGGTCGGATGTCTGTTACCTTACGCTTTCCTTGTGTTGGAATTTTAAACTCGGGTTGATGTATGAGGACTATAGTTGACTGGTCCTCAGATCTCTGCAGGGTAAATCCAGACAGCTAGCTAGACTATCTGTCCAATCCGAGTTTTCTGTTGCACAACTAAAACAACCTTTGAACGTACATGTTCCACCAAAACAAGGCCCTCCCAAGACTATTTTGCAGAGGCACCGGGGCTCGCGGTTGTAATTGGTTTAAAGGCATGCCAATAAACCAGAACAGGTATCTCCCATCCCAGAATACTGTGTGGACTAGCCAGACCCTCCTTTGCAACACTGTGGAGGAAGGTTTGGCAATGCAAGAATAAATCTAGCCCTAAATACATGGTTATCAAACACACACAAACCCACACACACACACACACACACGCACACACACACACACACACACAATGGAATGGAATGTCCATATAGACATAGCTAGCTGAGCATATGCTCAAATTTTAAGTAGCTCTTGCAGCTGAAATTTCAGTGTTTCATCGTCCACAATCACAATGTGACACAATCAGAGGCATGGGACAGTTTTTCTTTTCTTCACAGAAGATATGCAAATATGTTAAATGAGCAGATGCACAGGTGGAACCATTCCGTGTGGTCAAATAATCAACATTTTGTAGGCTTGAGATGTCATGGCTTTGATTACAACACTTAGCTACTCAAATCTGTGTGTGTGTGTGTGTGTGTGTGTTGTGTGTGTGTGTGTGTGTGTGTGTGCGTGCGTGCGTGCGTGCGTGCGTGTGTCCATCCAGGGGATGGAAGAGGCAGTGATGGTGATCAAGGCCAAGGAGAGAACACCAGCTGCTGGGAAAAGCTGCTGGGTTTAGGGGGGCTTTCTGGAACCTGTCACCAAAACGCTCTCTCTCTCTCTCTCTCTCTCTCTCACACACACATGCACGCACGCACACACGCACAGACACGCACACACAGAAACATAAAAAATTAAAGCTTATGCAATCACACATTAACAATCAAATCTTATTTCACAATGTACTGTATACAGTGCAGTGTAACAGATCTCTGTGTCAAGCCTGTTAAATTTAGGGTGAGAAAGAGTCATATGTAGAAGGTCACCTTGGCGTTTATAAAAAGGAGCATAAGACTTACTCACAGGCACCAATACATACATACACCTCATCTCATATGTCCTTAAACAATTGAGTTTACAGTTAATTCTATTTTCTACAGTACTTAGTACTAGAGTAGTTGGGTGTGTGTACCTAGTACCTAGTACTAGAACTTGCATCAAGTTTGATTGATTAGAAAAAGGATAGAAGATTTTTTTCACAAACTTACTAGATCAGTTCGGGCCCATCGCAAAGGGCGGGTATTGTGGTGCAATATTCAAGAAGTTTCCTCTGGTTATACGGGACTGGGTCACCTGCGGTCACCATTCTGTCAGTGGTCAGATTGAAGGTTGGCTGGAACGCACTTCATCACAGAGTGAAAGAAGTGACCTCATCAAGCAGGGACAGGGAAAAGGGGAAGGCTTTGGGCTGGACTGGGGTGTAACCTCATCAAACGTGGACAGACAGGGCAAACATGATAGATGTCAACTGAAGATGTGTGTTAGTGTGTCTGAGTGTGTGTGTGTACACAATTTCCATTCAGTCAATATTCATATACTCTGCAGCAGCCAAATACTGTGAGCACACAAAAACACATGTGTTTCCTTGCTCCATTCTACACCCAAGACATTTCTCATGCACAAACACGGTAAGGCTAACGGAGGTGGTACGCTACGAATGGCCGCTGTTCTGACTCAGGTGCCTGCGTCTGTTTCCCGACGGTTTAGTAAGTTGCCGCAAGCGTCCTTAGCACTGGAGTTAAGTGCTGACAGGGTTTGGATTGCATGAAAGTGTCTGGCTGCTAGCAGCAGCTTTATACTAGGCACCAAAGCACTTTTCCTCTTCGGTCCCCCTACAGGTTGGAAGCGGAATTCTCCACTACGAACTGAAACAGTTTTGGAAACATTATTTTGAACGTACAAAAGAATCTTTGGTGTTGGATCGATCAATATTGACATCAATCACTATCAATAAATAATGTATCGGTTGTATTTCTGTGTTGCAAAGTGGCATGTAATCAATGACAAATGCCACAATGCCATGTGGCAGAAATAGACTTGTATTACATTATAACATTATAATATACAGTATAACTCTCTCCCCTTCCCCCCCTCCCCTCAAAAAAAAAAAAAAAATCAAGGTTTGTATTGGATGTGAGTCTAAAATTATGATACTAAACAAATCTTCGGTTTGGTGTACAGCCTTACAAAAGACTATGGGAAGTTTTTAACACTGGCCAGTGATCGAAAAGAGAAGATGCAATAGAATGGGGCTGACAGACAGACAGACAAATGAGAAGAGTGTTCGGAAATCTAAAAATAATTACTTAAATCATGGTACTGCAACAGCACTATTTTCTTACTTTCTCTTGACCTTATGAATTCTCTGAACCTCACCGCTACCGCTCTTTTTCTCCTACCCTCCCTCGTTCTCATCCTAAGGTTTTGATATATTCCCAGGGATAAATTAGAACCGGGATGTAATTATACACAGAGTAAGTTTTGCCTGGGTAAGAAAGCTGTGTGTGTGTGTGTGTGTGTGTGTGTGTGTGTGTGTGTGTGTGAGTGCGGGTATGCGACTTGCTGTCTGTGTCTCTGTACAAAGCAGTGTTTTCTATTGAAATAGGTGACTTCGGAGAGGTGCGCTCCCTTAATTACGCTACTCTCAAACAGAACATGAGTGGGCTATACCACTGGGATTAGTTGTCTCTTAATGCTGTCTCTTTGTTAACGCAACACACGCGCATACTCGGCGCCAAATGTATGCTTGCCAAAAAAGCCCCTCTCTTCAATAGTTCAACACTCAATTTATTCAAACTGAGGTGCAAGCCAAGAGAATAATTCCACTACTAATAAAGACGGTAAGAGAGAGAGTGCGTACAGAGGAGATGAGGAAAGAAAAGGGATTAAGCAGCAAAGGTAGAAGAGGGGGGAGTAAAGGGTTCTAAGGAAAGGTAAGCCTGCAGAAAAAAAAAGATTTTCAAGGACAACAAAATATGATATCTAACCTCAACATCAATTGGCAGTTTCAAACTGGTGAGCATGGATATTTGATATGTACTGATATGTTACAAATCTGAATGTAATAGTAGGTCATCGTTAACCAGACTTTATCAGTCTTTCAACGAACTAGATGTCGGCGGAAAAGTATCAAGAAAATGTGTGAGGTGATGTAGAAACAGTGTGGCTATTACATTGTTTATGCCCTTATCGGAGAAAAAGTTCATTTTTGAAATACAAAATGTAGACTACTGCTTTAAAAAAACTTCATTAATCAGTCCCTCCAGGACAATAAATAAGGGTTGAGGAAAAAATGTTTAGAAAAAAAGCACTGCCATTACGCTGGTTCTTCCGCATCTACCCTTCATGATAAAGGCACAGCATTAATTTACCGACAATAGATACCAAAAAAAGCCACAGATGATATTGTATTAAGCTGTAAATTCATCACTTCTAAGCATACAGCAGAACGCAACGTCATCTCGGACCTGACCAGACAAAGAGAGCTGTCTTCCTCACTCAGACTCACCCAGTCCCCAGTTGTTTAAGTGTGCTGCTAACTTAGGCTATAACACAAATCAAATCCATACTTCAGCGTCAAGCCACTAGCCCTGTTTGAACACCTCTGTTAAAGTGTTACAGTTGTTAACAATAATAATGATGTCACGAGTCAGCATGTCATCATTAAACGCTGACTGTGGTGATATTAACATGTACTGTTGACAAAAACTCTCTTAATTTGCATTGCCTTTTACCTTCCCCTCTCTCAGACAACACACACAAACATTATGCAGCCGACTGACTCTGTCTTTGTGACTCCAATGTGAGTCCGCCTCTGTGCTTTGTCCGGTTCTGGTTGTTGATTAATGCAGATTTTTGCTGATTGGCTCTTATAACGGGCCGGATGGGTGGCGCATGGTGCACTACCATTAGTCCACAAGGAAAATGTCTGTGATTAGCATACTTCCTATTTTAATTGTGATATTTTGTTAGTAAAATCTGAATCCGCAACGTTCTCTGTCAGGTAGTCCAATGTTTTCTTCTGAATTAGAAGTACACAATACATCAGTAGTAGGCTATACAGCGTGGTTGCATATTAGTTGCTTTGGGGTTCTTCTGTAAGTAATTTTGTGATACAATGGTTCTGGAGAATGTTACAAGCATCAATAGTACAGGCCAAGCCATCGGCCCATTCCAAACAGGCGCATTACTAGTCAGGCACTGTACTTGTTAAGCAAAAGAAAAATCCTGGCTGGCTGCTATTATATCAAAGTTACCTATGCTCCATAGCAACCTCCTTAGTATGTGCAGGTAGCCAGCCAAGGAGGGTCTATTTTATTTTGATAATTATTAGTTACAGTATTTCAAAAATCTATTTAAGTTGGAATGTGACTGTATTTTTCTTGTAAACATTTTATGATAGCAATAGTTCACTTTAGGCCTTGAAATAGATACAGTTTATATATATATTTTTTACTACCGACATTAAGACACATTTAATTTTCCATTTCATATTTTTCCTTTCTTTTCTGCTGAACATAAGTTGGCCAGATCTCTAGGTACAATTTCGAAGGTTTTGCTGAAACAGAAGCAATATAATGTATTTGTCAGTTGTTCAATCAGTATGAGCAGCTGCAAAGTTCAGGCTGACATTTATCATTCTGTTGTTTGCCTGTTGCTACTTATGTGACTGTCTGTGCTGTAAGATGGTGAAGATGAGTTAATTTGTTATACTAGATGGATGATGTTATTGCAACCAAAGAGTAAAGGGGACTACAACAGTCCACATTGCAAGATACACAGAACATAAACACACTCTACTTCATTGGTGTCTGTGTCTAATGACGTGTGTGAGTAATTACTTTAAAGCCAATGTGTGCGGGTGTTTAAGTGTCTGTGCTCATGTATGTTTTTATCTGGGCCTTTGTCTATGTCTGTGTCTGCAATGAGTGTGTTTAATGGTGTGTGGAAATAATCACTTAATAGTCGCGCTGCCTCCATTTGAGAAGTGTGTGTATGTGTGGGTGCTATGTTTTCAGTGTAAAATAAGATGCAGAAATAAGTGGGAAGGTCTGGAAAAGGAAAGTGAGTTAAAATAGTGAGAATGATTAGAGAGAGGAAGGGGAGAGGGGTTAAAGCGGAGGAAAATAGAAAGGGGAAGAGAAAAGAAAGGGACAGAGACTGAGGGAGTACACAGGTGGAAAGAAAGACCTCTAACCTTTATCTCTCTCTCTCTCTCTCTCATTCTCCACAATAACCCTTCCTTCCAATGTTGCTTTCCAAACCGTCGGCCTGTGAATTTATAGTTGGCCCAATGATTGCTTCTTGGGCCATGATGGCTGTAAATTGCTTTGCCATTTGGTAAATGTTGGCAGTTAGAAGGTATACAAGTAATTATTTCCGCTTGTGCTGATTGAGACATAATTCCAAGACGAGGCCCTGGAAAAATGACAGCATTTTGAAACAACTCCGTTTTAATTTCCCAGCATTCCTAATTAGAATCTGTATGAACATGGGGAGTTTTTTATGTGGTTTCCTCCAATGGGGCCAGAAATAATTAAACTGTCAAGGGGAAATAAATACGTATAAACAAGGCATAATTTTTACAGCGTACAGCACCTTGTCAGGCCATGACTTTTTGTGAAGAAAAACAATGTGGGGAACAATGCAGGGGCATAGAGGACACACTGAAAGCCCAAGCACACACACACACACAAACGCACACAAAAAATCATGTTTATTATAATTTATGCTAACTGATCAAAAAAGTGTTCATTGTTTGTGATAAAATTGCACTGTATATACAGTAGATGAGATCTTAAAACACTGACAGGAACCTGCTCAGAAGAACTTCTGGTGATGGAAGTTTAAAATACAGTTTGGGTCTTAATTTCTCTTATATATCAGTTTGACCAATCGTGGAGTTTGTTGCAGTAATAACCTGACTGACCTTCTGACTGCCTGTGTTTCTGGAGCCATCTGACGTCTGCAAATGAAAAATACGCTAATTTGTATATTTGTGACATCATCCCACATTCATTTGCATTCAATTTAGTAGTTGTGGGTTGGAGCGAGGAAGAGATTACTAAAGCAAAACTTAAAGGAGAAGTTTTGTCAATAAAAAGACACTAGCTGGTCCACCTTAAAGCCAGCCCTCCTTAAGTTAGCGAGCCTGTACTAGCTCTGTGCTAACCCCTTCACTTTAACCAGCAGTTAGCAATGAAGACACGGTATCTTGTAGGTAACTTGTGTTGGTTCTTGAGGAGTTGAAGCATTTATTTACTGTTGGCGACAGATAAACTGTACAGACTGTGCTGCTACATTCACAGCTATAACGTTAGTGCTACTTCATATTCCTTGACAAACACACCTCCCTTTATCTTTTTCACACCTGCTAACGTGTTGGCTGCAGCAGCTGCTGTATGCCCAACATGCATAATGAGTGTGTGTGGTTGTCAATCCCTCCAAGAATTGGCAATTTCGCGATCGCAACAATTCACGTGAATTCAACTAATCACCGTAAATTTTGTACAACTCAGAATTTTGACCAATCACCGCAACTTCACCGCAAATTTGACCAATAACCGGAGTTTTGTGCGTCTTCAACCAATCACAGCAGTCCCACATGCCAGACGTCGCCAAATTCAGTTACTTGTTTGTGATATGAAGACGAGACGTGTGTGACTCGAACATCTCACATAAACCACAAAATGAACAGCGAAAGATCGTGCAAAGCATGTTAGACCGTCCTGCCAACCTGTACATTTTAACATCAATGTACGCTGTAACAATTTCTCACTCTGAAGTGGCTGAAAGCTACAGCTGTTTTAATTCTGTCGGCTCTGCAGCGGACGGAGCTGCTCAGTTCCCCCCTGGGAATGACGTGCACACACACACAAACAGACATGGTGAATGCAGGAAAAACAGGAGTTGAGTGATATAGGATGGACTACGCTCGTTATTGTAAGTGCAATGATAAGCTAAAGTCCAATAAGTTCTTTGTCAAACCGTATGAATGTGTGTCCCAGCCCAGGCCAAGATTTAAAATGAACTACAATGTAAAGATCAACGAGACACCGACAAATATGTTCAAATTAAATTCTTTCAATAAAATATTATGTCTTAAATCCACCAGCCATTTTCATATTATACCAACATTGGCAGCATCCTGAGCCTTTTTGGTAAGATTACTGGGAAAATTCAGCCCAGTGTAGTTTTATTCTAATAAGTTTTCATTTTATTTTCAAAGAATTATACCAACATTTTCTCTCGCGACTTTATTGCCACAAAAATACAAAAGATATTGCAACTTTTATTGCAATTTTTTACAAAAGCTTCCGCAAAAGGCATTTTAGGCAGCAACAATCTCAAAAAAGGCCGCAAAAATCCTGGAGGGACTGGGCTGTACGCTGTTTCTGCTGCTTTTTTGCGAAACCGTCATGCGGCGTGTGTGCCAAAGACGAGTGGACAGATCCATGAATGTAATAACGGTTGGCTTGTTTTCCGAATGCACTCCACATAGATTTTTGTTCATATGCTTGGGCGCCCTAATCCTTATAATGGCAGGGAAATCCCTGCATGTTCCTAGATCTCAGCCATTACTTTTGTAAACACGATATTATAACTGCAAGAACATAATATCACGTCACAAATTAAAAGATGGAGCATGGCACAATAGCTGCCATTCAACCATCATAGATAATGAGCAAGCATTTAAGGGCGAGACTGAAAGAGAGATTGCTTCACAATCAAAATTCGAGTAATAGCTAGAGTACTAGGGTGGGGAAAATAATTGATTGTTAGATGCATCACTATTCTCTCTAGAACGATCCGATGCTCAATGCAGATAAGTTAATAATCAATTTTTTTTTCTTTTTCTTTTAAATGTGTTGATTTTTTGAAGTTATTGTCTCCAGACAAGTACAAATCAGAAAACAGAGTGACTGAAAGAGGATGGGATAATGGACAACTTGAAAAACAAACACACAAAAATGGCCAAAAGGAAATAAATAAATACATTTTTTATATATACACATGTACTAATAAGACATACATAAAGTAATTAGGCAAAACACATAGACTTTTCATCTACTTTATCACATTATATCAGACCACCTCATGTTTTATGTTCTAAGAAGCCAATTATCCACCTTTAAACACAACTGAGCCTCTGACATGGAAGATTACTGTGAGAGGGGACTTTCACAAGCATGTTTAAGGCTTAAGCATGGAATGATTACAAAATAAAGTAGATAAAACATTTCATTAAAACTTGTGTGTGACAAATATATATAAAAATGTAAGTTTTGTTAAGCTGCTTTGTCTAGGAAGTGATTGACAAACAGAGCAGCAAACTCAGATTTAAATGTATATTTTTAAAAATCACACATGGAAATGTATTGTACTTGAAAGATTTGTTTCATCAAGTTGCATCAACAACCGGTTTATATTCAAACTGTTGGCCTCTGAATTGGAATCAAATCGAGAGGTGCCAAGCAATTCCCACCCCTATACAGTACTAAGAAACTGATCACCATTTTGATGACCAAGAATATTGCAGCAAATTATAAGATACATGTAACTAGGGGTCTCACATTTTTTCAAATCCACTATTCGATTTGAGTTTTCATTTAAAGGTTACGATTCTATTCAATATTTAATTGATTCAATTTTCCTTTTTTTGGCAATGCCATAATAAAAGCCACAAGATAACAGAGGGGCAACTTGCCACAGTTTGAGTTTCTCAGAGTTTACGAGGTGCAATTGAATCTACCATTAGTTTAACCAGATGCATTTTAAGGCACCATGGAGTCCCGTCGGAACCCACGTGCTTAACCTTCACATGACTCACTCACGTGGAAGGCAAAATGTTGTCACGCCGGTAACTTCAGGGAAGCGACTGTATTTTCCAGTTCTTTTGATTCTCTTCGTCTCCGACTCCGATGCTAGAGACCTCCACCGGCAGAGCCGGCTACTTTTGGTTTGGAGCTCAACTAACGTGAATGGGGATTAAATGATTTTGTGGCTCTTCTAGACTTTACAAATGTTATCAGACCAAATAGATCAAATTCCGAAAGTGAAAAAAATGTATACAGTGATTTACAGATGTGTCTTTCGCAACGTAAGTCTATGAGAAAAAGTCTTTATGGGCCAGGGGGCAATCACATGATGGGTTTGGCTGCTATGTTCAATTTGCTTCAAAGCCTGGCGTACTTCCTGGAGGCCTGGTCTGGAATAGTTAAGCTGAAGGCTACCAGGAAGCTAACGTTATCTTGTGTCTTGATCTGCATGCAATGTTTTTTTCTTCGGTTGTGCAGGGATGGAGAAAGAAAAAGATACTTGGGGAATTGTCAATCCTGCTTTTGATTTTTGATTGTCAGAATCAAAAGCTCTTTTAAAATTAAAAACGTGACACCCCTGTAAACTGCACTTCACAGGAGCTCTCTGTTCAGCACCGTGAATGAACAATACAAGCCAAAAGACCAGCAGGGTAATAACAGCATTGTCTTTAACACAAGCAACAATGCACAAAATAATCTAATTTGACATGCAATATATCCAGTATCAATGTTCAGAAGTAACTTTTTCAAAAGACAAACCTGTATTGTACACCAACAAGTTTAAAAACAGTAAAAGTCTCACAGTTGAGCCATGGTTTTGTGTGTCACCCTACCATTCCTTAAGAGTTGGAAACAATGGGTGGATAAGAGGCTATGGATCTCTTGTGTAGGCTCAGAGTGAGCTCACACTGATAGGGAGAGCTAATGGAGATGCATTCGAACTAGAGTTACTCAATTACAATCTGACATCAGCTTGTAGACCCCAGCTTTGCCTGAATACCACACACACACACACAACACACACACACACACACACACACACACACACACACACACACACACAGAGCAAGTGGTTAACACACTACAGCCTAAATGAATCTCGTAACACAGCAGATATCACAGGCTTCATCAGGCTCTCAATGAAAGTGGTATCAGACAGAAAGTGTATATTCTGGTGTAACCTGGTAATTCCATTTACTACCAAGCATTTACCTGACATTTTTATCTAGTGTGTGAAACAATAAATTGTACAAACTGCTTTAAATCCCTTTTTTTACCAGATAAGAGTGTAAGTGCAAGAAGCACCAGACCAGCAAAGGTATGGTGGCCTGTATAGGCTGATTATACAGAAAGGTCCTGATGAGATCTGTTCCCCGGCCAACAGAGCTAAATGTGTTTTAGTGTGCTATTCTTCTACTTTCTACCTCATATAACACCATATTCTTAAAACTATAATCAATACAGAGCATTCAAGTCGACCTCTGATGCAGTCATATTGCTCTTCTTAATCACCCCAGCCTATGAACAACCAAATTGTGTCATATTGCCATTAATAAACATGATTCCTTTATTTACCTGATGGACTACTAAAACACGTAGTTGGGGTGGGGAGGGGTTGCAGTTTGGTGGGTTCAGGATCTCATCACTGCTTTTTGCAGATGATGTGGTCCTGATGGCATCATCGGCCTTTGACCTTCAGCCCTCACTCGATCGGTTCGCAGGCGAGTGTGAAGCGTCTGGGATGAGGATCAGCACCTCTAAATCTGAGGCCATGGTTCTCAGCAGAAAACCGATGGAGTGCCTTCTTCTCTTAGGGAATGAGTCCGTACCCCAAGTGAAGGAGTTTAAATACCTTGGGGTCTTATTTGCGTGAGAGGGGACCATAGAGCGGAGATTGGTTAGAGAATCGGAGCAGCCGGTGCGGTGTTACATTCCATTTATTGCACCGTTGTGACGAAAAGAGAGCTGAGCCAGAAGGCAAAGCTCTCGATCTACCGGTCAGTGTTCGTTCCTACCCTCACCTACGGTCATGAAGGCTGGGTCATGACCGAAAGAACGAGATCCAGGGTACAAGCGGCCAAAATGGGTTTTCTCAGGAGGGTGGCCGGCGTCTCCCTTAGAAATAGGGTAAGAAGCTCAGATATCCAAGAGGAGCTCTGAGTAGAGCCACAGCTCCTTTGCGTCGAAAGGAGCCAGTTGAGGTGGTTTGGGCATCTGGTAAGGATGCTTCCTGGGCGCCTCCCTAGGGAGGTGTTCTAGGCACGTCCAGCTGGGAGGAGGCCTCGGGGAAGACCCAGGACCTGGTGGAGGGATTATATCTCAACCTGGCCTGGGAACGCCTCAGGATCCCCCAGTCAGAGCTGGATAATGTAGCTTGGGAAAGGGAAGTTTCCCTGCTGGAGCTGCTGCCCCCGCGACCCGATACCGGATAAGCAGAAGAAGATAGATGGATGGATGGACTACTTAAATAAGCATTGTAATACACCTATTTCTTACCGGGCTCGTCTGTGCTGCAATCGCAATGCTTGACATTCCACCACCAGCGGCGCAACACTTCCCAGAAGCATGAATGAAGCGGCTGCTCTGTTCCACTAAAGATACGAGACAGGTCTATTTTCACGCAAGCCGCTGGGAGTTCAGACAACCGGGTAGGAAGTAAAACAGCGAGAGCATCCAGTCAATTTACCAAAACACAGCCCCCCAATAGTATGTCCCCTTTACAACACCATGAAGGACGAGAAATTCATCTTGGAGGTGGAAAAACATAATATGACATTAAAGATCCTTTTTATAAGGAAAATGCAAGAAACGATAAATTATGGAGTTTAACTACAAGAGTGCTTGGAGTGGTTATTTCAAGTACTAGAGACAATACAGTCTCAAATCAGTCAAAAAAGTCCGACAGGCAAGACGCTCCGCTTGTGAGACGCTCCCAGTGTGGTATGGCATGTGGCGGAGGACAGAATAAAACTGTATTGCAGCCAGAACGCAGCACAGACGCACTCAGTGGGGAATCGGGCTAAGTTGCATGTCACCAGCATTAGCACTACATTTCTTGAAAAAAGTAAAAGAAAAAATCATCATGTTAAGCAATCAATCATGTTAAGATAAACACCAAAGTTGCCTACTGTGTTTTATGTTTATTTTGGAAAAATCTAATGGACTTTTCTGCTTACATAGTAACATCCATTATTACAAATTCTGAGTGCGGGGCTTGAGTGTGCAGACATACACATACACATGTACTCTACATGCCTCCGCAGACTAAGGTCAATGGTGCACTCAGATACAAATGATTCTCATCTAATATTAATAGGATATGCTAAACGCTAACACAGAAGAGAGGAAGCACAGAACAGAACAGCATCTCTAAGTGAGTGTGTGTGTACACATGCATGTGTTTTCCAGCTGGGCAGAGACAAATGCCACTGGGACAGAACTAAAATGTAAGAATAATAAAACTCACTGTTAACATTCTGGTACACTTTAAGTATGCATGTTAATAAAGGTGCTCCCTATGGAGACAATCCAGCCAACTGATAATAACAGCATTGGTTGTTTCACACTTAAAACAACCTTATAAAATAAATTACATGTTTTACATTGTCCTGACAGGTGAGACTGTGATTCATTGGTATTGTTGTATCAGAAGCAAATCTGGAAGTAGCGTGATGTCATAATAAAGCTGTAGATATTCTTAAAGAAAGACAGTGAGGATGTTTGGCCATACAAAATGCCCCACTGGGATACCTGAGACCAATGCTCAAACAGTTGTATCAATACTTTTTGTAACAGGCAATTTTAATGATTTTGGAAAGCATGACAAACAATACTGACCTCAAATTTGGTCTGTGCCATCTTAGGACGTTAAAGATGAAACGTTATTAAAAGAAAAACTTTTTGTCATAGGGCATGTCCGTGGCGGGGTGGCCATTTTGTGCGTTTTGCCATCAAAACAGGAAATGGGTGTAACTTGATAGACTTCAAATTTGGTCTGTACCTGCTCAACACCTTAAAGATGAAAAGTTGTTAATATAAAAACTTTTCATTAAACGGTGTGGGCATTATTTGAGCATTTGATGAACAAAGAAGTTGTAACTTTAGTGTACATTGTCATATCTTGTCCCTCCAGGACTTTGTGATGATTGTGCCAATTCACGCAAATTCAACCAATCCCTGTGAATTTGGTACGACATGCAATTTTGACCAATCACCACAACTTTTCTGCAAATTTGACCAATAACCAGAGTTTCCAATTACAGCAGTCCCACAAGCACTCTGGGAGCCACTGACCAAGCGGGAGTGAACCCCCTTTCACAGCTAATGAACTACATGACGTAGAGTCTTGTCTGAGGTAACATTGAACTCAGCAGGGAGTTCCCTTTTAATTTTTGACGATTCATAGTGTCTGAGTGCCACGCTAATACACAGTCACAAGGAGTGGCTTCCGTTAGTAACCCCGACGTGTGCAGAGGAGCAAGGGCCCGTCCAAGACTGCTTGCAGCTTCAATTTTGTTTATTTTCAAAAGGTAGACTTTTTACTTTTTAAGTCCATTGCATACCATTGCATCCCTAGTTAAGGTGCATACCTTACTTTGTTTCCTTATATTGAGTAATCATAAAATGTGAAACTAAAGAGGTCTATTGTGGTACATTTAATGAATTTCACAAAGGTGTTACAGTGTAACATTCAAAGATAACCATTTGGGCATTTAAAACCTGTATTCAAGCATAATGCAATCAAGGAAGCCATGTGTGAATGTGCCTCCTCTTCTGCCTACCTATTTCTGTCTGTACTGTGTGTGTGTGTGTGTGTGTGTGTGTGTGTGTTGGTGTGTGTGTGTAACAGTCACTCGTTCTTTGAAACAAAAACAACCACTTAGGCATGAACAGCAGTGCTTGGGAGACATCAATATTTCAGTCAGGTGTGTCGAGAAAAAGAGAGAGAGGGAGAGAGAGAAAAACATGTAAGCAGGAATGAGGGGGGACCCTTGCCATTCTAAGGCGTTCCCATGACTGACGGAGAGAGTAAGGTTGTGTGTATGTGTACATGCATGCGTGTGTGCCATTCCCCCATCCTCACCCCACCCCTGCACTCACCCTTGTGTGTACCACCTCTGTCACCTTTCCTCTAATCAGGAGTTTAAATCAATGACGTTGTCCAAAACTATAATTGCCACTCCTTAAACTGCTTCTCTCGCAATATGCTTTCACCAAGAAACCACTCGGCAGCAGAAATACGCCTCTGCGCGTGTCTGTGTGTGTATGTGTGAGCTGGATTAAGAGTATTTTCTCATTACGGCAGTGTCTGAACGAGTAGAAAGTGCTTCTCACATTGTTTTACAGCATCCTGAAACCTCAAAGCTCAGCACTAAGCAGCATAATATCCTGTAGTCTCACACAGATGCCTTAGCCTGGAACTCTGTCGTCACAAATTGTTCATGACTTAGACTCATGGGATGTCATTCATCAAACTTTTTTGATAATGAATTAATCCTTTACAGTGGGACAAACACAAAAAGTTTCTGAGAGACTTATTTGTCGGGCCAGTGTCTGAGGAGACAGTCCCTACCTCTGACTATGTTTTCGTGCATTGTTGAGTCGCTTGGCCTTGTTTCCATGTTGGAGGTATGGCTTTTTGGCTGCAACTCTTCCATGAAGACCACTCTGGAGACTTATTTGAAGAGTAGATGGGTGTACCTGGCTCTCACTAGTGTCTGCCAGTTCTGAGGTGATGTTGCTGCTGGACATCTTCTGATTTTGTAGGAAAATAAACTTGATGTGTTTTTTACCTTATTTTTCATCAAGTTTTCTTGGCCGACCACTGCGTCTACGATCCTCAACGTTGCCTGGCTTTTTTCAAGTGTACCTATAAGAACTGATGCTGGTTTGCAGGAAAAGGGTATTTGATTTAGATTTTTATTTTGTTCGCTCACTTTGCATTTTGTAAATTGATAAAAATAAACAATCATTATTTATATTTTTGAGAGCATTCTTAGTTTACAGCATTTTTTCACACCTGCCTGAGACTTTTAGCCTGACAAGCCAGACCCAACATCTTGATGTGGGTCTGGCTTGGGAACTCACCATTGGCAGGGCTCAATCGGAGGGGGGGGGATAAACAGTGGTCTTTCAAATTCCCTCTGCACAATATACGATAGCGCACCAACCAACCAGAGCAGCGGCAGTTGATAGATTCAACTTTTGCCGTATCTCATCGGCAAAACTCCGAACACATCTTCCTTCAAAAATGACTTCAGTGCTTAACTCCAAGTCTTCCAGATTTGCACCCTAGCTGCAAATTACATTTACTGCCGCTAGGGTGCATCTAGATTTCTAGGCTATAAGACTTTCACACCTGCCTAAGACTTTTGCACAGTACTGTATATCTGGGTAATGGTAATTTGGTGATATTAATATTGTAATAGAATGATAACAATGGGGTAATATGTTGAAGGTTTTTATCAAATTAGCTAAAACCTCTTTGAATTTAAAATTGGTAACTAATAGGGGTGGGAGTCACCAGACGCCTCCCGATATGATATCGTCACGATACTAATGCCACAATACGATATTATTGTGATTTTAAACATATTGCAATATTCTGCGATATATTGCAATTTATAACCTTTTTTCTAACTTCTAATTTTTTCTAATTTCAAATGATGTCCCCAAAAGAAAACTTTATGAACATCTCTAAAGATACATAAAAAGATACATTTCTGTGTTTGTTTATATAAATTCAATTTTATTGCTGCAAAATGGGATTGTCAAGCAGACAAACTGACCAACACATATATAATAAAAGATTGATACTTGGCGCCTGTGTATCGATTCAGTATTGCCACTGAAAAAATTGCGATACTTTGCTGTATTGATTTCTTCCTCCGCCCCTAGTAATTATTAATGCTGAAATTCATCCAACCCTTATGTGTCATTGTCACATTTCCCTTTTGTTTTAAGGTAATACCATACAAATTATATGTTTAATCTTGTGACGTCTTGTGAGATATTCGTAATCAAATCGTGAGTTGAGTGTATCGTTACATCCCTTATTTTGGGTCTTGAATAAAATCCAAATCCAACCGACTCTAATGTCTGATATGCAGTAGAGAAAGCACTAAACATTCGTTATTATGGTTTAAACATAATAACCAAGATCCAAGAATGGCTCCAGATGGGTTGGGACTTGCAACTAGCCTGCTACTGTGTGTGTGTGTGTGTGTGTGTGTGTGTGTGTGTGTGTGTGTGTGTGTGTGTGTGTGTGTGTGTGTGTGTGTGTGCACTTGGACTTTAGCTGCCAGTCTGTGTTAACCTTGGCTGATGTTCCATTAACCAGAGACAGGAGTTTCCTTAACCTGACAATGTACTGACAACAGGAAAATGCACAGACACAAACTGTTTGTCAATCGAATGAAACAACACTAACTACTTGCACCTCTATATAATGCACCCTGATGGATGGATGGATGGATGGATGGATGGATGGATGGATGGATAGATAGATAGTAAATAAGAATTATGGTAAAAAAAAATACAAAGGAGCTGGAAGGTGAGAATTACAATAGTGGCAAGATACCTGATTCTTCCAGCCTGTCCAACAAAAAGAGGGACAGAAATGTAGGGAGAGAGAATGAGCAAGACGGTGACAGAGGGAGAAAGAAAGCAAGGTGGAAAGAGAGATGGAAATAGAGATGGAAAGAGAGATGTCTGGTTAACAAGGTGCTGAGCACGACAAGCCCTGGGGAGTCCACGCTCCCTTACCCTCTAAGATTAGATATCTCTCTCTCTCTGTCGATCCCACTCTGTCTCTTGTTGCGACACAAGGGGAACATGCCACTATTGCGGGGGGACGCCCCGGGAACGATCGCTGCCCCCCCGGTATATAATCATTCTCTTTCTCTCATCCTTCTACATTCTTTTTCACCATTTATTTTGTTGAATTGTCTCATTTCATCCACTTGTGCTGCAGTTGCAGTATCAAAGGAACGTTAAATATAATGTCAAAAACATGTCTAAGGATAGAGGGTGACATATGCTGTACAGTTTGTAAAGCCACAATTTGTTATTTAAGGCAACATAAATCGAATTCACATGACCTGACTTGACTAAATGTAAATATCTGATCACATCACAGAAGAAAAATGTGTTTTGAGGCAGACAAAGGGCATGAACAGTGAAGAGCAGGAAAAATGGCTTTTACCTTTTCTCTTTCTATTTGACTCTATATCAACGAAGTTTCATTCACGGTACTGTTCCGTTGCCGCCGGGTGTCCCTCTTTTTAAGCCGAATGTCCCTCACCTTCGGCTCTCTTTCGTGTTCGCATTTTAAACTCTGGTCGATTTATAAGGACTATGGTTAACTACTCCTCAGTGTGACTGCCATATGGGCAGTTGTGTGTGTGTTAGGAATTTAGGCTTGAATTTGGGCTATATATATATACTGTATATAACCCATCACACCACAAACCCATCTCTCTCTCTCTCTCTCTCTCTCTCTCTCTCTCTTTCTCTCTCTCTCTTTCTCTCTCTCTCTCTCTCTCTCTCTCTG